>NW_013657672.1:41969-45860 GCF_000142905.1 Thecamonas trahens ATCC 50062 | reverse complement strand
TTGGGTGTGTGGGTGTGCGGGGGCGGTGGGGGGAAAAAGGTCGTGAAGCAGGAGTGATCGGGAGCGACGGCGATCTGATCGGAGGAGGGCGGCGAGGGTGGCGAGGGCGGCTCGGGAGGGGAGAGGTGGGGGTGGGGGTGGCGGTGGCGGTGGGAGTGAGGACACGCCACTTTACACGGCAGGGCGAGTGTGGGGGACGGGGCCGTGTACTCGTGTGTGATGTCTGGGAGTAGAAGCAAAATGGTGGAGCTGACGGTGGCAAGCAAACTCGGGCGGCGCGGGTCGGTGGTCTCTGGCTCTGGTGCCACACCACCGGCGAGCCCGGGTGGCGGCGCAGGGTCTGGGGGTGCGGGGAGCAGCTCTGGGGCGCTTCGGAGCCGGTCGGCTACCTCGGGATCAGGGCTAGTGACGTCGTTGGCGGCGGTGGGGGCGAGTGGGCGGCTGCGGAGGGATTCGACGCCCGAAGTGCTGCTGAGGATGGGAGTGGGCGCACAGCAGGCGAAGGAGAAGGGCAAGGGCAAGGCAAAGAAGGGCAAGAACAAGGCAAAGAAGGGCAAGGGAAAGGCAAAGAAGGGCAAGGGAAAGGCAAAGAAGGGCAATGGCAAGGGATCGGCCGGGCGGGACAGGCATGGGCTTGGAGTCGGCAGTGTGGTTGACGTGAGGCGGGAGAGTGGCGCTGGGCGGACGATGTCGGCGCCGCTGAGTCCTGCTGTGTCGAACACGGTGGTGACAGCGCGACTGGGAAGGCGGGCGTCGATTGTGGCGGCAGCACCGGCGTCGCCGCGGCCGTGATGGAAGGTTTACGATGAGGGCTCGTCGCCGGCTGGGCCTGCTGCTGCGGCGGCGTCGGCCTGGAGAGCGTCCCAGACGGCGCGAACCTTGGCGGCGAGCTCGTCCTTGGGGGTAGAGGTGTCGATGGAGCGGTGAGCGTGGGCAAGGCGTTCATCGTTGGACATCTGCGAGTCGATGCGGGCGTGCTGTCTCCTCGGTGAAGCCGCGTTCGACGACGCGGGCAACGGCGACGTCGCGGGCGACCGACACGACCCAGACCTCGTCGACCATCGACTGCCAGCCGGCCTCGAGGAGGACAGCAGCCTCGATGATGGTGACCGGCATGCTGCCGGATGCCGGAGCAGGCGGGGCGGCGGCAATGTCGGTGATGCGGCGCTCGAGGTTGCTGGCGATGGCCGGCCACACAATGTCGGTCAGCTGCTTCATGGCGTCTTTGTTGCCAAAGACGGCGGCGCCAAGAGCCTTGCGATCAACGCCACCATCAGGAGTAGCGACGTTAAAAGCGTCACCGACGGCCATCGCCACTGGATGGCCCGGCGTGTACAGCTCGTGGCCGACCTTGTCCGCGTCGATGGTGGCAGCGCCAAGCTTGGCCAGCTCCTCCCGGACGGACGACTTGCCGCAGGCAATGCCACCGCAGAGGCCGACAACAATGGGCCTGTTGGCAGCAACGGCTGCAGCGACTCCGCGCATGGACTGCATGGTGTGACGGATGGGGCGGGGTGGGTGAAGAGGGGTGACGGGGTGGTGGTGGTGGCGTGTGTGTGTGTGTGTGGTGGGGGGGGGGGTGGTTGGGGTGGGGTGGGCGGGGGCAGCCTGCGGTGACAGCGGGTGGGCGGGCGCGGGTGGGTGGGTGGGCACAAGGGTTGAGGGCGGAGAGTGGATGTTACTGGATCTTTGCCTGTGAAAAGTCGAGCTCGGGATGCTGGGCCTTGAACGACTCAAAGGCAGCCATCTTCTGTTCATCTTCGATGCTGGGCATGCCCTGGGCCTTGCGCTTCTGGTTCTCCATCATCTTCTCAACCATGGAGGCGGTCTCGGGATCCAGGTCGGAGAGCTTGGAGTTCTCGGGCTGGACCTTCCTTGTGGCGATGGCCGGCTCACCCTTGACAACGGCGGACCACCAGGCCATCTGGTTGGACTTGGTGAGGGTGATGCAGACAGTCGACGAGTCTTCCAGGGTCCAGACGCAGTCGTCGACGCGGACATCGTCCTCGAGCTCACCGGCAAGAATAGGAGTGGCGTTCTTGAGGCCGACCGAGATGCGGTTCTTAGAGATGGAGACGGCGCAGTCGCGCGAGCGGACCTTAAAGTCGACGCCGAGCGGGACGGTGATGTCGACCTCCTGCAGCGACTGGCCCCAGAAGTAGTTCTTGAGGTTGGCGCCGTTGGCCGGGTTGGGCATAAGCTTGCCTACATCGTCGGCGTTGTCCTCATCCTCCTCGATCACTCCCGAGAGCACCCGTCCACCAGCACCGATCTCTTCCGACGTCGATGTGGTGACAGCCGCCGCCGACGTCGGCGGCGGCGCCGACGCGGGCTCATCGTCATCATCCGAGGCGATCTCCTCGATGCCACGGGCCATCGGCTCGGCGGCAGCAGCACTGGTAGTGGTGGTCGTGGCAGTGGTTGTTGTTGTGGTGGTGGTGGCTGGCGTAGCCTCATCATCCGAATCCGACTCGGGAGCGGCAGCAAAGCGAGCATGAGCAGCCTTGAAGGACTTGAGGACGACCTTGCGAGCATGAGGAGCACCCGCACCGGTGAAGAAGTCAGTCTTCCGCCCGAGGAAGCCAAAGAAAGTAGCCAGCAGTCCGTCAATGCCCTGCTGCTGTTGAGCAATGCCCAGGAGGAGACCGTCGAACCGTTCGTCGTCCATGCTATGTGACCTTGAGTTGAGTGTCTTCGTGAAGGGTGGGATCAGGGGGGGGGGGGGGGAGGGAGGGGGATGTAGGGGGTGTTTACGTGTGGATGTGGGTGATGGGGGTGGGGAGGGGGTGAGATCGGACGGGCGGGGAGAGGGAGAGCATGATCGGAATCGGGGTGGCACAGGGTGGGTTGGGGCGAAGAAGGCAGACGGAACGGCGGCAGCAGGCGGGGCGAGGGGGAGCAGCCAGGGCGAGTAGGCATGGGGGATCGGGGCGAGGTTCAAAGGCAAGACCGTTCTCTCTCTCACACTCTCTGTGTCTGGGGCACGCTCGCGGACAAGGTGGTGGGCAAGGAGCGGGAAGAAGCGTGGTGCAGGTTGGCTCGAGGGCAAGAGAGCGTATGATGGCTGGTACGGGTCGTGGCATCTGTGCTGAGGCGATGTGTCAGACAGGCTGGTCGAACCTTGCGGGGGAACTGCCTGACGACTCGCATCGCCCGCCGCCGAAGGTTGTGCTTGAAGAGCGGGAGGCGAGCGAGTGGCAGGCAATGGCGGAAGAAGTGATGTGCGAGGTGGAGAGCTTGATAAGGGGACTGGGGTCGGTAGATGATCGGGCGATCGAGATGGCGGACGGCATGCGGCTCGAGCACATCGGATCAACGGCTGTGCCGGGTATACCGGCTAAGCCGGTCATCGACGTTCTCTGCGTTGTCCCGTTTGCCTCTCTCGCAGAAGTCGATGAGATCGTGGTCCCGCACTTTCCGCATGCCGGCTGGTTCACATCGCCCGAGTACAACGCCATGCTGGGCGAGCGCAGGTACTTTCGCGCGTGGGACGCAGCCGGCGCGGCACATCGAGCCCACCTGCACGTGGTGCCACATGTCTCGGAGCAGGGAAACCAGTTTTTAGTCTTCCGCGATGCGCTCCGCAGCTCCCCCAGCTTGCAGCCGAGTACGCCGAGCTCAAGATTGCGCTCGCCGAAGCGCACAGCCACGATCGGTCGACTTACACCGCGCGCAAGGCTGTGTTTGTGGGCAACGTGGTGCAGTCTGTGGCTGGAGCAATGTAGCTGCGATGCCGGAGCAAACGGGAACGAGCATGGCGAAGAGTACGACCAGGAGCTAATCAAAAGTATGGGCGTCATCGCTGCCTTGTGTGTGTGTGGTGGGGTGGGGGGGGGTGGGGGTGGGGAGGAGGCGACGGGCGGGCGGGCAGATCGGACGGCCTCGGTCTGG
>NW_013657672.1:35150-41692 GCF_000142905.1 Thecamonas trahens ATCC 50062 | reverse complement strand
AGGGGGGTGGGGAGGAGGCACGGCGGCGGGCAGATCGACGGCGGCGGGCAGATCGACGGCGACACAAGCGAAGCGACAGCGACAGCGACAGCGACAGCGACAGCGACAGCGACAGCGACAGCAGCAGCAGCAGCAGCAGACCAACCAATTGGCGACCACCTCACGCCACGCTAGAACATAGCAGTGATGAACCTCAACCCGAAGCTCCTTGCCCTTACGGGCTGCCTCGCCGGAGCTATTCTGCTCTCCATCATCGCCATGGCCACCCTTGGCTGGGCCGAGTACAAGGACTCGGACGTCCACTTTGAGTATGGCCTCTCCAAGTATTGCCAGGATACCGCCAAGATTGGCGGCAGCAAGAGCTGGTACGTACTCCCCCCCCCCCCTCCCCCCCCCTCCCCCCCCCCCTCTCTCCCCCCCTCCTTCTCGCCCTCCCTCCCGCCCTTTCTCCGCTCCACTTCCCACCAGTCTATCCCGCTGGTCCTTCCTTTCCGTGCCTTCTGGCCGGACTCCTGTCACGCAAAGGTCATTTGGTGGATTTTTTTTAGAGCCGAACCTCTCGTGGTCGCCATGCACTTCAACCAGCTCTACGAACGTCATGCAAAGTGATGAGCTTGTCAGATTGAGTATGGTAGTAGAAGGGATGTGGAAGTGTGTGGAGGCTGAAGGTGATGCTGGTGGTGCTCGTGGTGTGGACATGGGAGGGGCTGGCGGCCTGCGTGATTGTCGGTCATGTGCTAGTTTGGCGAAAGCGTTCGACCGCATGCCGCGTGATGGAGGCAGAGGCAGCACAGGCATGATTCGAGGTGGTGATGCAGCTTTGTGCATCAAGGCGCGTCTCGATTGCTACCTGGCCTGTGTGGCACCAACAGGTGGCATGGTGTGGAGGCGGTCGTGGTCACGCAGTGGATGGAGGCATGGGTGAGGCAGGCACGCATGTGCGGCATGGCATCCAAAGGCGGGGAACGATGGAGCGGGTTCGCTGACTCATGGATGGGGCGATGGGCGTGGATGTGCAGCGACAAGTACGAGAAGAAGACGTACCTGCAGAACGGCAAGGAGGTGACGAACCCGTTCAAGACGGGCGGATCTGCGACGCTGGCGTTCATGATCATGGCACTGCTGGGCGGTGTGGCAGCTGCTGCGCTTGCGGGGCTGATGATTGTGGACATTGCCATTCCCGGACTGACGCCGGCGCTGCGTGCGCTGGCGTTGCTGGCGGGCTCGGGCTTTGCGGCGGCGACAGGGACCATGGCGTGGATTCTGTACGCCGGCATCGTGTACGGAAGCGAGTCGTACAAGCAGAAGATCAATCTTGGGTCGAAGGAAGTGTCGCTCCATGCCTCGTATTCGTACTTTTTCTGCTTCATTGCGGGCATGCTGTACATTGCGTCGACCGGGCTGGCGTTCCTTGTCAAGCAGAGCGCCGATGCGTACCGCGAGATCTAAGTGGCAAGAGCAGCAGCAAGAAGCCTAGTCTGCAGCCAAAGCTAGCCGCTGGCGGCGGGTGCTAAAACCAATACATGCGAATGTAGATGAAGAAGAAAACAAGGACGGCGACGGCGGCAAAGGGGCCGTAGGTCCGCCACTTGGCCAGCCAGTTGAGGTACTTGGTCTGCTTGGCAAACTTGGACGAAGAGTGGCGGAGGCGCTGCGACTTTTCAAAGACCGAGTCGAGGCCCTCGCCGCGGAGCAGGACGTCCTCGATGTTCTGTGACATGAGGTGCGAGACTTCGGAGAGTTCCGAGTTGATGGCCTCCATCTCTGAGATCCGCTGCTGATTCTGCGGGTTGCCATCGGCCGCGTCGCGGTTGTAGCGTGTCTGCGCCTTGGCGAGCGTCGGCTCAAAGTCGATGCAAGCAAACGGGCGCATGGCGTCGGCTACGGCAGTGGCAGGATAACGGCCAGCAAAGTCATCAGCAGCAGTGTGGAGAAAGTGAAGGGCGAGCTCAGACTTGAAGCCCTTGTCTGCGCAAGTGAGATACACCACGTCATCCCGGCGAAGGTAGTGGAAGCAGAAGCCCTTTCTCGTATCCACACTCCCATGCTGATCAGAAGTCTTGCTCGTGGCACCTCCCGAGTAGCTCCCAACGCCTCCCGAGTTTGATCCGCCCAGCTTTGCCATCACTGCCTTTGCATCCGTCTTGCACTGCGCGAGCGTCTTTTGCACCGTCTGTTCCCTCGCGGGGAGGAAGGGGAGAGAGGCAAACCATGTGAGTGACCCTGTACCACACCACTGTACTAGATTCATGTGTCATGTGTGTGTGTATGTATGTATGTATGTATGTGTATGTATGTATGTATGTATGTGTATGTATGTATGATGTATGTATGTATGTATGTGTGTGTGTGTGTGTGCGTGCCCCCCCTGCCTCGGTCCTTGTCACGTACTCGGTCACCCTCGTCAATGGTCTCACACAGAGGGTTGCCATCAGACACGCGGTGGATGAGTGTGAACCGAAGCATGCCTATGTATGCGTGTATGTATGTGGGTAGAGGTGGATGGGTGGGTGTGGGTGGAGGGGGTGGAGGGGGGGGGGGTGAGACAGACGACGCTGGCAGAGTCGAGTGGTGCCAGTAGCTCTGTGTGTGTTGAGGTGGTGACCGTGTCGGCCGGGCTGGCCTGTCAACGTCTGCCACGCTCTTGACCATTGTCTGTCGCCATCGGCTTTGATCTAGGTGATATGATAGGCTGGATCGAGTCGGAAGAGTATGATTGGCACGGGATCGGATCGGGATCGGTGGCTGTGAAAGAGTGTGGGTGGGTACAAGACTAGATCAAAGTCTCCAATGCTCGGTGTTGGGGAGAGAAGCACGACGGATGCGCAAGATTGGATCTCTGCTTCGATGGTGACGATCCCGTGATGCACTGGCAGTGTGGAACATGGCGCCTAGGAGTTGTAGAAGACAGCTTCGCATCAAGTCGCAGGTGTGCCCGGATGAGGTCAGGAGTGGGCGTGGCGGCGTACCGGGCGCTGCCCACCAACCACTGCTCACGTCGTAGGCTCGAGCACTCGACTTGGACGCTCGTGTTCTGGCTCGTCACTTTATTCTCAGGGCTACCCATCCGCATAGGCACACATCATGGACGTGACTGTACACTTGTCGTACGTGGGGTGTGTGGATGGATGGTAGCGGGCGGGAGAGTGGAAGAGCAAGAGGGCGAGCGAGGGCGAGCGAAGGAGAGGGACGGTCGCAAACTCATCGTTGTCGACGACAATGGATCCGGCTGGCGATGTGGGGCTGGGCGCTGCAGCGGCGGGCTTGATGTGCTGTTTGGTGGCGCGAGCGAGGTGAGCGTGCACATGGCCAAGACAGACAACGTGCGGCTGATCGAGGTGCTGAACGAGCTGATGGGCGAGACGCTCGTGGCCAAGGATCGTGGAGACATGCTTATGCTTGATGGTGAGGTCCGTCCGGGCATTCTCGTTCTCATCAACGACGCCGATTGGGCACTGCTGGGCGAGAACGAGGCTGTTGTGACTCCGGGCGACGAGATCACGCTCATCTCGACACTGCACGGCGGGTGAGAAAAGGGAGCTGGGTTTAGTCGGCTCACTCGAGGTAGGCCACAGGGATGATGCCACGCTCGCCGGTGGCGACCGAGCAGGCGGCGGCCCAGCCGTCATCAAACTCCTCGATGATCTGGACCTCTGCACCGGCCGCAAGGGCGAGCTCGTCGTCGGCGCCGGCGGTAAACTCAAACTTCATCCGGCGAGTCTGGGACGGCTTGGGCGGGAGCGGCTTGGGAGCCGGCTTGGGCGCCAGCGGATCAGCTCCGGACTTGGGCAGCGGCTTGGGCTTTGCGGCCATCGGCCGCGCAGCAGGCGTGGGCGGCAGCGAGGCGCTGTGCGTGTAGGGCTCGGCCGACGCAAGCTCGAAAGACATGCCGTCGTCGGCCTTGTACTCGGCAGATGACGAGCCTTGCCGCCGGGAGCGGACGACTAGGACTACAACGACGGCAACAAGGCAGAGGATGACAACTCCGATGCTGGCGCCGACAACGGCGACGGTCGAGCCTGTGCCCGAATCCGAGTTGGGCGCAGTAGCCTGGTCGACAGCGCCAGCGGTGGCGCCGCCCTGCGGTGGCGGCGGCGGTGACGACGGCGGCGAGGGTGACGATGGCGGCGAGGGTGATGATGGCGGCGAGGGCGACGACGGCGGCGAGGGCGATGACGACGGCGAGGGCGAGGGCGGCGGCGGTGATGGCGGTGGCGAGGGCGGCACGACAACGTTGCGGGGGTCGGTGGTATCACATGGGCCGCGCGAGTAGTCGAGCGCGCCAATGTCGCGGGGAGCTGTCCATGTGCGGCCGCAGTAGTCGGTGGTCACCTCGGCCACGACCTCGCCGGCGTCGATAAAGCTAGAGCGGAGCGATGTGTCGGTCGAGAGAGTAAAATCGTAGTTGTCCGGGTCTGTAAAGGCGGTCTGCGCGTTGGCGGGCGTGGTGATCCAGTTGGCCGAGGTTGTTGAGGTGCCGCCGTTGCGGTTGCGGATGGAGCCGCCGGCGACGATGTTGTTGCGGATGTCGGCGGTCGAGGTGGCGAAGCGGACGTCGATGCCGTTGGTGGCAAACAAGAGATTGTTGTAGATCTTGGTGTCGCGAGCCTCATTGAGGTAGATGCCAACGTCGTTGCAGTTGGCGACGATGTTGTTGCGCATGATGCCATCGCGCGACTCGGGGTTACACGTAAGATCCATGCAGATCGAGTCGGGCGAGGTCCCGCCGCCGCCAAACGACATGCCGATGCGGACGCCGCCGGTGTGGAATCGAGAGCAGATGATGAGGTTGTCCTCGTACACACCAAACTGAGCATTCGACTTGATGAACGTCTGGTACGATACGGTGTTGCCTTGGAGCTTCTGGCCGTCGTAGATGAGATTGCCACGGACCACGTGGCGGTAGCCACCATCAATGTTGAACTTGGTCACCGGGTTCGAAGTGGCGCGCCCCGCCGTGTCATAGATCTCGTTGTTGAGGAAGAGGGCGTCGTCCGGGAACGTGTTGGTGTTGGGCCCGGCGCCGTTGAGCTTGACCTGCGCGTTAAAGTCGACGACCTTGGAGTCGCGGAGGACAAAAAAGTCGGCGTCTTTGACCACGTGGAAGGCATGCTCGCAGTACCGATGGTTGGCCGAGGTGCAGAGGCCCTGGATGTCCAGATCGCGAAAGTGCCAGTGCTTGCCCTCGACCACAAAGCCCTCGATGTAGTTCGACGTGTGGCTCCACGTCAGCTTGGAGCCCGACAGGCCCTGGACCGTGATCGGGTTTGCGGCCGTGCCATCTGCATCGCAAGTGATCCGCGTCATGCCCGAGTACGCAAATGTCGTCCCGCCCTGCAGCTGAATGACGTCACCCGCAGCAGCGTTGTTGATGGCGTTGGTCAGCTCGGCCGTTGTCGTCACTGTCACTGTTGCCGCGCCTACCGTGTCAACCCACAGCGCCTGCACCATCATGCAGGCCAGCACCAGCACCATAAGGGTACTCGTTCTCGCGTGCCTGTCCAGTTCAGGTGCCCATGCCCATGCCCATGTCCATGCCCGTCCCTCGGTCGCTGTTGTAAGTGCTCTCCAAGCCTCACACCCACACGGCCTCGCAGACGGCCCCACACGCCACCACCACCACCACCACCACCACCACCGCCACACAAAGCCCATCCCTACCCACCGCCTACATATGGTCCATTCAGATGTCTTCTCGAGAGAAGGGAATACCCCTACCGTGTCTACCACAGTGCTGTGAGAACCAGCCTTCCTGCGAAAAAAGACTGCTCAGGTTGTCGATTCCGTCGGCTGTGAATAGCACGTGTTCACAGCTGTTCACAGCCCACCGAATCGACTCGTACCAGTCGCTGCAACATGTGAGCTGCTTTTGGTTGTCGGCCCGAGTGGTCGCTTCGATGGCTCAACGGTTCGACGGACCGCACATCTGACTCACTACATCGTGCCCATTAGCACGGTGGTTTGCTTGTACACGGGCGCCGGTCGTCACCGTCGTCGCGCCATCAAAAGAGTAGGTCGGTTCCGACTGTGTCCACGCCATCAGAGCTCTTAACAAAGTAGCACGCCACCCACTTCGCTTCGCTCCGCCGGCCGTGGGTGTTAACGACTCGTAGCAGTCACGTCTACGTCGCTGTTGACAGTCTCGTTTCGCGTTGGTGGCTGTGACTTTTCGACGGTGGATACGATCTTCGCCGAGAAAAACTAGATTCAAAATAGTTTCCATCCCCTCTCTCGAAAACCCACACAACTTCCAATGGCTTCGATCGTCTTCCATTGGCAACCACCCCGTCCTGTCCCTTCCACTGCTCACCTCTGTCACTACCGCTTCCACTAACATCGCAACCGCAACTCTCCTCTCTCTCCCGCACACACAACACTCGACCATGTCTGCCAACGACACACACGAGATTCCCGCCCCGAGGTCGCGGTAGGATCCTTATTTTGGGCGCGCGTCCTATGTTTTTTTTTTTTTTTTTTTTTTTTTTTTTTTTTTTTGTTTTTTTTTATTTGTTTTTTTTTTTTTTTTTTTTTTCTCCTATGTG
>NW_013657672.1:0-34562 GCF_000142905.1 Thecamonas trahens ATCC 50062 | reverse complement strand
CTCGTCTAGAGCCCCCCCACCTCACGCGCCGTGTCCACCATGGACGCACCCGAGCTACGGCGCATTCTCACAGAACTGTTTGGCACAACGCCCGCACCGTCGTCCTCGGCACCACCACCCACAACCAGCTCGCCGCTGGCGCTCGCACGGGAGCTGGCCACGGTGGTCATCGACGACGTGCTCGGCTCGGCGGCGACGGCAGGCGATCTTCATCTCGCTGCCTCACACTTGTTCCATCCTTCTTCGGGCATTCTCTCGTGGCTCAGTCGTGCGCTGCACTACACACATCGCGAGTATGCCAAGTCCAGGGCCGAAGTCGTCACCATTCTTGCTCGCGTGGTGGAGGCAGCTGCCGGCGACCTGCTCATGCACATCCGTGACATCAAGGACATGGCACTCTCGCTCCTCCGCCGCGATGTCTCCAATGAGGTGAAAGTTGCCGTCTTTGGTCTTCTCACCGCCATTCTCGATGCCCGAGTGCCCGAGCTCAACTCGGACGTACTCGGCATCGAGTCGCTGGCCGACTGCCTCATCACCGACCTCGCTCGCTTTGCCTCGCGCGGCTCGCAGACGCTCATGGCCAAGTACCTCGAGTTCCTCGGCATCATGATCGAGCGCTTTCCAGTGGTACTCTCCCCACACGTTGACGACATGCTCGAGACCTACCTCGACCACATCCGGGCCAACTTTGCGGCGTCCAAGCCCAAGTTCTTTGTCCTCGCCGCCTCGGTCGACGGCCTTGCCTCGCTCCATGCGGCCTTTCCGGACAAGCTTGACTCACGGGCCAAGGCCAAGGCGCAACTCTTCAAGCACGTCGCCTCGTACGGCGTCGTCATTCCGCCGTCGCTCAAGCGCTTCGCCGTCCCGCGCGCCTGCCTCGCCTTCCTCGCCCGCCACGCCGCCTCGTTTGCCTCGCTCGTCCTCGGCGACGCCATTCCGCTCTACGCCCGGCTGGTCAAGCTCACCACTCACACCAACACCGACATCAAGAAGTACGCCTTTGCCACCCTCGACGCCCTCGTCGACATTGTCGTCGACGACCTCGCCCACGGGCCGTCAGCTTCGGCGCTTGGCCTGGATGGCCTCCACTACTTTATGCAGGTCTTCCTCGGCTTGGTCGACTCGTCGCGCTCGGCCTCGGCTGCAGAACTTGCCTTTGCCATCCGCTCGTGCGGCAAGATGACCCGTCCTATGCTCGCCGCCCACGGCGCACCCGATCAGGTCGACAAGGTTCTGGCCAAGATTTTCGAGCTCTCCGCCAAGGTCATCGATCCCTCGCGGAGTACCGAGTCGATTGTCGTCCTCATTCCCTCGTTTCTCTGGGCGTACGCCTCGGCCCTCGACGTCCTCCCCACCGTTCACGCTGTCATGCTCGCCGAGCTCGAGCGCGTCATCGGCGTCGGGCTCCTCGCCTTTCCGCGCCTCTGGCCGCGCCAGCGCGAGACCCTCGTCCTCGCCTTTTCCTCGCTCTTCCTCGCCCTCTATTACAAGGGCGCAGCGCTCTCGGCTCTCCTCGACCGCGTTGTCTACCAGGGCCTGTGGATTACGTGCTCTTCGCGCGCTGCGCTCGATGCGCTCACAGCCCCGTCTACAGGCCTCGGGCGGCACTCTGCCTCTGCCTCTAGCATGCGTCGCGGTGCCCCGGACCAGGGCGAGCTCTACATCGACTACCTCGCGCTGTGGACTTCGCTTCTCGACCCCGAACTCACCTCGCCGTACGCTGCGGCTGTCCTCCGCTCGCGCAACCCGGAAATTGTCTCGGCCACCCGCCCGCTCTTTTCCGCTCCCGCGCCCGACGTCGCTGCTCTTCAGACCGAGCTCTACGACGCCATTCTCTCGTCGATGGTCCGCATGCTCCGCACCCTCGTTGTCTCGTACTCGCTCTCGAGCGGTGGCAGCGATGGCGACGACGATGGCGACGACGATGAAGGCTCGCCAACCTCGCTCTCGCTCGTCGACCTCGCTCGCGGCCTCCGCCCGACCAACCTCAAAGACTACGAGATTTTTCTCCTGCTCGTCGACTTTGCCCTCCTCTTCATCCCCTCGGTCGCCACCGAGGCCTCGCTCCGCTGGATGGCCGTCCTTGGCTCGGCCGTCATCGACGCCTCGATTGCCCACCCGACCGTCTCGGGCTACTACAAGATCCTCGGCGCGCTGCTGGGCAACGCTGAGAAGCACCGCTACTTCTGCGGCCTCACGGTCGAGGCTGACATCCAAGCGACAGCCGAGCCCGACTCGCGACTCCACATCTACACCGCGGTCTACACCTTTGCCACGGAGCTTGTCATCCGCCTCAAGCAGTTTACCGGCGACCTCCTCGCCGCTGCTCTCGAGTGCATCCTCGCCCTCCCGCGCGAGCTTGTCGTCGTCGACCTCGTTCTCCCAGTCCTCGCTACAGCCTTTCGCATCGGCGTTGGCTATACGCCGCTCGCCTCGGTAGCCATGAGCGCCCTCGAGCACTGGACTGCGGTGCTCCCTGCCCAGTTCTCGGCCGCGCTTCCCACCGTCCTCCCGCTCCTCAACGGCTTTCTCCACGTCAAGGCCGATGAAGTCTCGGCCGCACTCACAGACATGCAGACCGACGAGGCATCACGCCTGACCCGGGTGACGTCGGCATCTCGCCGCGGTCCCGCACGTGAGTCGGACATCATTGTCAGCGGCGCAGAGTCCGATACCTCTGTCTCGGTCCGTGACCTCCAGCTCCGCATCCTCACTTTTCTTGGCACCATTGCTGGCAAGGCCCACGACATGGTCCCTCCGCCTGCGCGCGCGCTCGCTGCTGCCGCCCGCGACGACGACGGCTCCGCCCCGGCCTTGGGTCTCGCTGCGAACACCAGCACATCTGCCATCATGCGGTGGGATGTGAGCGACCGCATCAAGTTTGAGCTTCCCTTCCGCGACGTCCTTGTCTCGGTCTATCTCGACGACCTTCTCCCGCGTCTTGCCGTCCTTGCCGAGCACTCGTCGCAGCGCCAGGCCAAGATCGCCGCCGCAGAGGCGCTCCATTCGATTGTGCTGTACATGATTGGCTCGGCTCGTGCGTCGTCGGCCCACAGCCCGTCGCCGTACGCCCAGCTCTATCGACATGTTTTTCCGGTCCTCCTTCGACTCGCCGCCGACGTCGACACCTTTACTTGCCGGCTCTTCCACCCGTTTGTCATCCAGCTCATCCATTGGTTCACCTCGTCCGCGCCCGACGCTGAAGACACACTCGCGCTCCTCGACGCCGTCGTTGACGCTGTCTCGGCCCCCTCTGCCGCCCTCCGCGAGCTCTCGGCCCACTTTCTCGCGGAGTTCTTTGCTTGGGCCATCAAGCAGTCGTCGGCTGCTCATGCAGTTGCAAACAAGCTCCAGGTCTCTGCTCTCCTCTCGCAAGTCTTTGCGCTAGCCCTCCACCCCGCGCCGTTCCGCCGGCTCGGCGCTGCCAACACCTACCTCGCCATCTACCGCACCTTCCGCGAAGAGCCTAATCTCGTCTCCAAGTACGTGCTTGCCATGCTGTCCAACGTCCTCACCACTCTCCGCCTCTCCGCCTCGGACCCGCCTGGCCTCGGCACCGAAGCCAAGGCCAAGCGCGTTCTCAAGGCCCTCGTCCGCATCATCCGGAAGTACGAGTCGGCTCTTCGCGCGCCCGATCCGAACCGGCTCGCCTCGGGCTACCCCGATCTGGACGCTGCCCTCGACGCTATCTTTGAGGCCTGTGCCTCGCTCCACATGCCTGCCCGCCACGCTGCCGTCGAAACCTTTGTCGCCCTCGTTCCCAACCCCAGGCGTACTTTGCCTCGCGCGGTCTGGCGGCCAGCGACGTCGTCACCGCGCTCTCAGCCCCACTCGAGAGCCACTTGGCCGCCGAGCCCTCAAAGGCGGCGCGTCTCAGTTCGAGAATTCCACTCGACCTGGCAGCCTACCACTCGGTTGCCGCACGGCTCACCGCCGCTCTTGATGGCTGCATCTGGGCCATGTCTGACCGCCTCGTTCCGCCGACTACTCTTCCGTGGGTTGCAAGCGCAGAACCGAGTCCTCTCCTCGACGTCCTTCACGACTTTCTCCACCACCTTGCGTCACCACCGTTGGCCAACGCGACTTCGGCCGAGGCTCGTCAGCAAGTGATCTCGGCTACGACGCTGCTCCTGGTCAAGGTCTTTATTTTTGTCGACCTCGCGGTTGTCACCGCTGCGTCGCAGAGCGGCGGCGTTGCGCCACAGGCCCTGCTGGGCAAGATTGGCCTCGGGAATGAGCCGACCTCGTCGTCATCGTCGCCTCCACCGTTTGTGACGCTCCTCGTCCGCGCTGCGCTGGCACCCTCGTCGCTTAGCTTTGCCATGGGCGACCGCGAGGTTCGCTCGTGTCTACCGGATGTGACGGCGTCAGTCCTCAGCTCGCTGGCCCGGGTGGCCCACGACGCGCTGGTGGGGCCGGTGGCTGCGCTCCTTGCGGCCACACCGGAGCTGCAGCTCTCGCAGGCAGCATCGCCGTCAGCGAATCCGTCTCCAGATGCTGTCGAGGAGCTTGTTGCAGGCTACGGGCAGTTTGCGCGCGCCGGACTTGTTCAGAGCGTGCTCGGCATGTCGCGCGATGCCTTTGCCAACGAGCTCCTTGACGAGACCGCAACGGCTGCGGCACGTGCTGCAGCGTCTGGAACCCACACTGCATCGCCGCGCGAGCGCGCACTGAACATGGCCAAGCTCTCGCTGGCGCTGCAGCTCGGCGTTAGTCCCCAAGCTGTCCTCGCCAAGCTCACCGCCGACGAGCCGGTTGCCGTGTTCTCGGCAGCCGCCGAAGTCGACGCTGACATTGCGGCCATGGAGGTAGCGTCGGCGTCGGTCTCGCTCGGCACTGCCGCCGCCATCGCGCTCACGCCGTCGTCTATCGCGTCCACTGCGCAGCCATCGGGTTCGAACGCTCCCGCGACATCAAGCGCTGCCAAGGCTCGGATCACTACTGCCGGTGCGCTGTTCTTTGCCGCCTACTCCGAGCCGTTGGCACAGCACATGATCCAAACGCCGTCGGCATACATCCCGCAGCTGGCGGAGGCCGCCGTCCGCGCCCCGCATGCCTTTGACGCCCTCCTCGCCATTGTCAAGACACTGCTCAAGGCCAAGCCGAGTGACGCTCCCGCAGTTCATGGCGCCGCGTTTACCTCGCAGCTGCTAGGGAGCCTCGACACACTCGCGCACTGGTGGTCGCCAGCCGAAACAACGCCGCTCTACCAACGCGATGCCATGCTCACACTCTTCGCGCACTTGTTCATGCTCCCGGCGAGCGCGTTCGACATGCGGACCGGAAAGCGCCACGCAGGCTTGGCGGGTGTGGTCGTCACTGCAATGTCGTCACTCCTGGACCTCTCGCTCCCGCTCGCCTTCCGCATTCGTGTTCTTGCTCTCCTCCCGCAGCTCTTGAGTCATCTCGCCGATGCCGACGAGAGCGTGCGGCTTCCGCTTGTGGTCAAGCTCAACGACCTGGTGATCAACGACTTTCCGGCGTCGTCGCGCGAGCTCGATCGGTTCTCGCCGGCATATACCCAGTACATTGCGGCGCTCGACGCACTGTTGGGCACGCTGCGAACGTCGGGCTCGCTTGAGATTCTGGAGATTCTGCTCCCGGTCTTTCAGGAGAGCAACCACGCGCACGGGTTCGCCGTCGCGTCGACGGCGGCGGCAATGGTCAAAACGCTTCCTCTGCCGCGGATCCGGGCTGTGTTTGAATTTTGCTTTGGTCTCTTCTCCGACGCCAGCCACCCCGAGTCGCTACGAATGGCCATTGTGCGGCTGTTCTGCGTCCCGATCCTCGAAGGTGCGCCGACACTGCTCGTCTCGGCAGCGGCGCTACAGATTGTGGGTCCACTCCTCAGCATCATTGGCAAGCCTGTGGCGGCACGTGCAGAAGCGATGGGCGCGCCGCTCTCGCTGCTCTTCTGCGAAGCGACGTGCGCGTTCAACATGGTGCAAGTCATTTTCGAGCGGCTCGAGTTGGGCGTCATCAAGCTCAGCCTCAACGAGGCGTATCTGCGAGCAGCATCTGGCGCTGCCGCCGTGGCTAGCGCCAAGGGCACTGAGCTCATCAAGGCCGTTCTCAAGTCTGCGCACGCCGCCAAGTCGGAGACCTTTGACGGGCTTGACGCCGACGGCAAGGCGCTGCGGCTGACCTACCACCGAGCGGCGTTCAATGCTATGGTGACGGTGGTGATGCGGACGCAAGACAAAGAGCCGGTCTACCACACGTTCCTGTTCAAGGAGAATCCCGAAAAGGGTGTGTACATCTGGGAGAACGTGGTCGATCTCGAGACACGGCACGCGTTTGAAGCCCAGACCTCGTTCCGGACCGTCAAGGCCCGTGGCACGTTTGCCACCTTTACTCAACGGTTCTCCTCGCGCAAGAAAGACGTCCGAGCCTCGACGGCGGCATACTTTCGTGACTCTTCGCTGCTCTCGCAGGATCCGACCGGCCTCTTCTTCCTCAACCCATCGCAGCGGCTGGTCTCGTCACTCGAGGACGACGATGACGGCAGCGGCGGCGGTGAGAGCGGCGGCGGTGGTGGCGGCGAGAACCAGGTTGGTGCTGGCGTGGCGACGGCATCAACGACGACCGCAGCCGGTGCGGCCGCGGCCGAGGCCGCGAGCACCGAAGCCGGAAGCGAGACAAGCGCCGAGGCTCGGTCGGTCAACAAAGTCGACGACGACGACAGTGACGTCTACGAGCTCGACGCCATCAACTCGAATCCCTGCATGCCGATCATGCTACAGCTGCTGGATCACCTCCGACAGCTGTTCCCGACCGCGTACACGACGGCACCGGGCAAGGAGGCACCGGCGTCGATGGCCAAGGCTGCGATGCCCAAGTGGATGCGGGCGCTGTACGACAAGCTCTCGACCGGCTCGACGCCTGGCAATGTGCGTTTGTTCATTGTCAAGATGATGATCAACAGGCCGGGCATTTTTGAGCCGTTTGCCGGCGCGTTTGTGCGGCCGCTCCTCGAGTTTGCGCTCTCGGACTCGAATGGCGGGCCTGGGCTGCACTACTTTGTGCGCGATGTGCTCTCGCTGCTTCTGGAGGCGTGGCAGGTGGTGCCATCCGAAGATGGCGAGCTTGCGTCGCGGACGCTCTCGTTTGTGATGCGGAACACGATGCACGAGTCGTCGCTGGTGCTGCGGTCGAACCTTGCGCTGGTGGCGCAGATGGTAGCCGGGTGGAAGGGCGTGCTCCGGGTCTCCAAGTCTGACGTTCTGGACCATCTGGAGGATGGCGCGATTGCGAGCAGGATGGGGAGCGACGAGGCACTCAACAAGTGTCTCACAGTCGGGCTCCAGTTGCTGGGCCTCATCATGGGCGCCGGCCTGCCAGCGTACTCGGCGAGCGAGGACCAGCACTTGTGCTCATCAGAGCAGTTTTACTCCAAGGTCGTCTCGCTCATGACCCACAAGTCGAAGCGGATCATGCGGCTGGCGGCCGAAGCGGCCGGCCTCATCATGAAGCAGGAGCAGGAGCGACCTGGAGCAGGCGCGGTCGGATCGTCTGCCGTCGCGCGACTGGTTCATGACACGCTCATGACGATGTTCCGACAGGCCGAGGCGCCCGAGCGCGCCGTGGTGGTCTTCCACGAGGTGCTCAAGAACTGCGGCGCGGCGCTAGACGCCAAGCTCTTCAATCAGCTCTTCCACGTCCTGCTCAAACTGCCTTCGGCGTTTGTGGTTATGGGCCTTTCGTGTGTACTCAAGCGAGCGCACGCGCTGCCGCAGCTCTTTTCGACCTTTCGGTCGTTTCTGGAGACCTTTGTGCGGCATCGCGACCGAGCAGTCCAGCTGCATGCGCTCAAGATCACGTTTGAGGCCATCAAAAAGGTATCAGACCCAGACGAGCTCGAGTCGAGCCTGGCTACCATCACCTCGGTCTGCGCCGCGCATCCGTCGTCGTCGGTCCGCGAAGTTGGGTATGACATCTGTATCTGGCTCTTTGACAACTGGCCGCTGCACTACCGCGAGCCGCGGAGTGCCGTGGTGCTGCACCTGCTCGCTGGCATTGACGACCCGTCCGAGACGCTGGCGACCAAGCTGGTCGCGTTCTGGGACCACGGCTCGCGTCTGCCTGCTGAGACCTTTGCGCGACTGGAGCAGATTCTGACGCTCGGGTATGCGCCTCAACTGGAGGGCGTGTTCCTCAAGTTCTCGGTCCAGCTCTTGCTGCGGCTGACGACGCTCGCGCCCGGGTTCAAGAAGGCCAAGTTTGAGCCGCTCGATGCGCGCGCGCAGTTTGTGCCGATGGAGATGGACACGTCGTGGGCGACGTCGTCGCTGCCTATGGCTCCGCTGTTCCGCGGTGGCGCACACGCTGGGGCAGGAGGCGGCGGCGAAGGCGGGGACGATGGCTTTGGCATGCTTCAGGCGACGCTTGCGGGCGGCGCGCTGTTCTCGCTCACCCAGGCTACCGGCATGGGCGAGTCGCTGGGCATGGGTCCAGGCGCTGGCAAGGAGCATGATGCGACTGCGGCGTACGCGTCTTTTGAGCCGATGGGCGAGGACGGGGCCGGTGGCGATGCGCAGGCACACCAACAGTTTTCGCTCGCGTTTGATCCGTCAGACCTCTCGATCAACCAGTCGAACCTGTACTTTGGACCGGAGGCGATGGCGATTGCCGGGAGCAGCGAGAGTGGTGGACGGAGCAGTGGTACGGGCAAGTCGCGAAAGCGCAAGCGGGCGGCAGAGACGATGGACATCGAAGCTTCGATGATTAACGAACTGGAGATGGAGCCGACCGAGGTGCAGACGAGCAGCCAGCCGCGGCTTTTCCGCAAGCGGTTCCGCAAGTCGTCGAACCGTGACGCCGGCAAGGTCATTTCGATTGCGCGGGCGCACAAGCGGGCGCGGTCGCGGGCGACGTTTGAGGCGCAAAAGGTGGCGATTGCCAACTCGTCTGTCCGGGCTTACCGCAAGTACCGGGTGGGTGAGCTGCCGGACGTGGCCATTTCGCCTGCGGACATCATCAAGCCACTTCAGGCTGCGGCGATGCAAGACGACGTGGTGGCACGGTTGGTGCTTGTCGACGTTGTGGGTGCGCTGTTTGAGCACCTGGTGTCTGGCGACGACACTGGGCTGGAAGAAGAAGATGCCGATGCGATGGCGGAGCGGATGGAGCAGGCTGTGGGCCGGATGTTTGCAGAAACCCGTGCACACGGCGGCTTTGTGGCTGCGCTCTTGGATCTAGCGCGGGTTCTCTCCGAGGTCGAGGCCGTCGATTTCTCTGTCAACGCTCGCGAGCTCGGCACAGCGGCGCATGCGTCGCTCAACTACCACGCGGGCATCCTGCTGCTGGAAGCACAGGCCCAGGCCGAGACGGCAAGCGGAAGCGAGGTGTATGTGCAGCTGGCGCGGCTTTACAAGGCTGTGGGTGAGCGCGACGTGCTCCGTGGGTTGTACGAGGTGCATGTGGCCGAGTGCGAGGAGACGCACCGGGCGCTTGCAGCGCAGCTTGACGGGCATTACCAGGATGCGATGGAACTGTATCACGAGGCGTTGGAGAAGCGCGAGGCCGATGCGTCTGCGGCGGAAGCAGCAATGTGGGAGTCTGAGCGGCTCGAGTGCTACAAGGCACTTGGAATGTGGAAGAGCCTCGCGGACGCGGTGGCAGCGGATGACGCGACCGAGGTCTGGCTCAATACGGTGGAGGGCGACGAGGACGAGGTTCGGCTTGTGCTGACGTCGTACGTCAAGTTGAATAATCGACTGGACGCGCTTGTCAGCTTTGTCAACTCGACGCCTCCGACATACAAGGACCGGCTTGTGACCGAATACGCAGCCGAGATGGCACTCGTGTCGATTGTCTGTGACGAGAACGACGCAGCGCGTGCGTATGTCAACCGAGCGATGGAGCTGTTTCTGGAGCGGTGGGCAAGCCTCCACCCGCTTGCGACGGCCGGGGCGCGGCGGCTGGTGCGAATGCTGCCCGCGCTTGTCGAGTACGACGAGTTTTTGCAGCTTGCAGGCCGCGGGGTAGGGCTGTTAGAGGTGGACGCACTGGAGACGTTGGTGACTGAATGGGCGTCGCGGCTACCGTCGCGCTCGCACGATGGGCCGGGCGACTGGGACGAGACGCGGACACGGCGGACGCTGCTGCTCAACAAGCTCATCGGGCTGTTTGATACGCCCGAGGCCTGCGAGGCTGCGACGCATGTGGTGGCCCAGCACGAGTTGGGCATGCTCCTTGCGGCGGCGGAGGGCACCGCGGCGATCGGGGCTTGCGAGCTGGCGTCCAAATACGTGCACGAGGCCAAGATCGCGATCGGAAAGGTGCCAGCGCTTGGATTTGAGTTCTTCCGGGTAGTGATGGGAGTCGGGGTGGCGGGAGTGGCGCGATTGCCTGTGAGTGCCAAGACGGAGAGGTTTAAGTTGCTTGTGAAGCTTGGCGAGCGGGTGGAAGACCAGAAGCCGCTGGTGCAAGGGCGGCACGAGAAGCGCGTGTTGGCCATGGTGGATGCGCTTTGGGGCGCACGATTTGTGGAGGAGCTCATCTCGGCCCAGAACAATGCGGAGCTGCCCGAGGGACTTGCGCGCATCCTCCAGGTGCCTGCTGAGACCCTCTCGCGGCACAAGTGCATTGCGGATTTCGCGCGTCGGAGTGTGGATGCATTCTCGCGTGCGCTGGGGATGAATGTGACCAAGGCGATGAGCGAGAGCGACGAAGACGAGGACGATGGTCTGGGGCCGATGGTTGTCGATGAGACCGGATCGAAGGTGCCACGGGTGGCTGCTGCGTTTTTGGCGCGGAGTGGCATGGCGACGACGGGCCCGACGGGGCGCGTGGCGTTTGCGATGCTCTGTAACTCGATTGCGCGCGAGATGGAAGAGGAGTGTAGGCGAGGCAATGACAGTGCTGGATCGAGCCACACGCTGGCAAAGGAGGGACTGGAGTGGTCGCGGTATGCAAAGTGGACGACCGAGCTGACGCTGGGGGCATGGCGTGTGGCGAAGAGGGCGGTACGGATCTGTTCCCGCGGGTGCTTGGGATGCTGCACAGCGCCGAGGCGCGTGCGGCGTTCCGGGCCGGATGGGAGGCTGTGCCCGAGTGGGTGGTCCTCCGATGGGTGCCGCAGCTTGTCGCGATGCTCTCTGATGAGGGCAGTGTCGGTGAGGTTGTCAGCGAGGTTGTGCAGCGTGTGGCGGAAGCGTATCCACAGGCTGTGTACTTTCCCTACACGGTGTCTGAGGCTGGCATGTCTGCGGCGGCGATTGCGCGAAACGGTGGGATCAAGGCTGCGCTGGCGACGCCTGCGCGGCCGCTGCTGGAGCGAATGGTGGCCGAGTTTGACAGGTTGACTCACCCGCACCTGCGGTGGAAGGATTTTCTGACGGAGCTGAAGCAGCTGCTGAGGCACAATGCGATGGACGAGGCTGTCGCTCTGTGGCGTGATGAGATGGTGCCGTCGCTGTTTCAGAAGAGCGGGGCGGACGAGATGACGCGGGCGTTTGCGAGCTATAGCGAAGTCAGGAAGCTGGTCAGCGAGTTTGGGAGTGATGGATCTGGGCTGAAGGCTCTCGGACGCAAGAGGGCGAACAACGCGGTGAATACGATGAATGAGATGTTGCTGAACAGGCTGGCGCATCAGAAGAAGAATAGAGTTCCTTTGCAGACCAAGCTGGAGGCGTACTCACCGTGGCTAGCGAGCTTTGCGTCTGCGTACGACACGGCCGAGCGCGTGCTTGTGCCGGGTCAGTTTGAAGGGCTCCGGAGCAAGCCTGTGGAGGAGGAGATGACGGCGGTGTCGTCGTTTGGGGCGCACTTGCTTGTGCTGCAGTCGATCCGGCTTCCGAAGCGGATTTCAATTCATGGGAGCGATGAAGCAGACTCGCTGTGGCTGGTGAAGGGCGGCGAGGACTTGCGGCTCGACCAGCGGGTACAGCAGCTGTTTGGCGAGATGAACCGGGTGCTTGCTGAAGATCCGTTGGCTGCGGCGCGATCGCTGCATGTGGCGCGGTACGCAGTGGTGCCATGCACGGTGCGTGTTGGGCTGATCGAGTGGATGAGGAAGACAAAGCCACTCAAGGACCTGATCAGCGAAGAGATTGCAGCGCGCGAGCGAGCTGTGACCAGCTCGGCGCGGAGGCGAGTCGGGTCGGACAAGGGCGCGCTGAGGACGGCGACGGCAGCGTTTGCCAAGTTTATCCACGCCAGGGAGCGCAATGGGGATACCACAGGTCAGATGTACGAGCGGATGTTCATGAGGGGCTCGGTGAAGGATGCGGTGTCGAACTACCACGCAGCGGTCAAGTGTGTGCCGTGGGACGCGCTCCGCGCAGCAGTGCTGAAGCTTGCAGCCGGGCCGGAGGCTCTGCTCGCTGTTCGTGGCCAGTTTGTGACGTCGCTTGCGGTGTTTAACATGTGCTCGTACGTGGTGGGCATTGGCGACCGGCACCTGGCCAACCTGCTCCTTGACTTGTCGACGGGCGGGCTTGTGGGCATTGACTACGGGCACGCGTTTGGATCTGCGACACAGTACCTGCCTGTGCCGGAACTGATGCCGTTCCGGCTCACGCCGCAGCTGGTCAACTGCATCAAGCCGTGGGATGTGGACGGAGTGCTCAACCACACGATGCGGTACGCGCTCGGCGCGCTCCGCGGAGCTAAGGAGCGGCTGCTGACCGTGATGGACGTGTTTGTCCGCGAGCCGATTACCGAGTGGGTGCGGCTTTCATCGCGGCTGAGCAAAGAGACAGTGGACAAGCTCAAGAATGACTTTGGCGAGGAATGGCGAGGCGCGGTGCGGCTGGAGGCTGTGAAGAAGAAGCTCTCGGGTGTAGTGACGTCTGACGTGATGGTGTTTGAACTCGACGCGAGTTTGCACCACGGGAAGGCGCACTACGGCGCTCTCGTGGATGTGGTGCGCGCCAACTGCGAGAAGCAGTATGTGCGGAAGCGGACCGGTATGACCGGGAATTGTGCCGATGTGGCTGAGCAAGTCACGATGCTCATCGACCACGCGACGGATGAGAACGTACTGGGACGGGTGTGGAAGGGGTGGGAACCGTTTCTATGAATGTAGCTGCTACCCAGAGTCGGAGGAAGTAAAGCCGACCGAGTCGAAAAAGGCGTCAACGGAGACCGGACGGGCAAGAAAGGCGGCGAGCATGGCGGTTGCATCGACGGTGGCGCCGGGGGCAAGGATGAGTTCGCGGAAGCGGGAGCCTTGGGCCTGATCGAGCGGGTTGTGTGCAAATAGGGTGAAGCAGTCGGCGGAGGCGACTTCGGAGACGAGGTACGAGTGGTATGTAGCCGAGTACGAGGTAAAGTGGAAGAGCGAGGCGACAAAGTTGGTGGATGGCAGCGGAGGCGGAAGGCCGAGGTGGGCGTAAACCTGGGCAACGAGGTCCTCAACTGAGTGTGCAGCGATGCCCCACGGCGGGTAGACAAAGGGTGGGCCACCCGAGTGCATGATGAGATCGATGGCGGAGATGGCGATTTGGCGGGTGTAGCGAATGCCTGGGGCGACGTGGCGGGCAGCGACGAGAGCGGTGACGGTATCTTCCGGCAGTGGGTCGCCGGTGACGTGGTGCGCGCCGAGGCGGGCGAGAACGGCCGGCTGATAGACCCAGTTCTCAAGAGCCTGGGAGGGGACCTCGAGAAAGTCCATCTCGACACCACAGCCCGTGGCCCAGGGCACGATGGACCATGCCCAGGAGAAGAGTGGAAAGCGTGCGCGAGAGCAGAGGGCGTGGACGATGTGGCCAAACTCGTGGACAAAGGTATGGACCTCGAAGAAGCGCAGTAGGGCCGGGGCGCTGGGCGTTGGCTTGGTCATGTTGCCCATGATGACGGCCGAGGGCAGGCGCTGCGAGCCAGCAACTGCGTCGAAGAACGACGGCTGAAGAGGAACGACGCACTGGTGCGAGTACTTGCCGTCACGCGGGTAGAGGTCAAGAAAGAAGTGCCGATGAGTTGGCCTGTGGCCGCATCGGCCATGGTGTACTGGGCAACGTCTGGGTGCCAGGCGAGCGGGGCGTCGGCAACGCGCTCAAAGGCAAGGCCAAAGACATGCTCGTAGAGGGCGAGAACGCCGGCGATGACGGCGGAGACCTCAAAGTAGGCCTTGACCTGCTCGTCGTCGACGGCAAAGGCGCGCTTCTTGTGCTCGCGGAGGAGGAGAGAGAGATCCCACGGGTGGACAGCGGCCGGCTCGGCGTCGTCGTCGGCGACAAGGCCGCCGTCGGCGATGAGCGTGGCCTTGAGCTCGACAAGGGCAGAGATCTCAGCCTCAAACTTGGGTTTTGCGCCCTTGGCGACCGAGTCCATGAGCGCGTACACGGCGTCGGGCTTGCGGACGGTCTCAGCGGAAGTCTTGAGGTGAGCGTGCGAGTCAAAGCCGAGGGCGGTGGCGAGGGCAGCGCGGGCGGCGAGGATGTCGTCGACCAGCGGGCCGTTTTCGGCGAGGCACTGGCAGTTTGCGGCGCGGTAGAGGGCCTTACGCGTTGCTGACGACTTGGCGTGCTGCAATGTCGGAGTGAGGGTGGGGCGCTTGAGTGGGACGGCGTAGCGATCGTCGCCGCGAGACTCGAGGAGCGGGAGCAGCGAGTCCGGGACGCCGTCCAGCTCTGCGATGGAGAACTCAACAGCTGTGGTGTCTCCGTTGAGGTTTGCATCAAACTGGGAAGTCATGGCTGAGATCTTCTCCTGCAGGTCTTTGGCAGCAAGGCGATGCTCGCCGGTCAGCCCTGCGCCGAGCCGGAGCATGAGAGCCAGGGCACTTGATCTGAAGCGCGCCTCCTCCTCGTCGGCCGGAGGAGTGTCCGTGGCAGCCAAGAGAACCGCATAGACGTCTGGATCCGTCCAAACGGCATCAAAGGCGTTGCGGAGAGTGGCACGAGCAGCGTTGGCAGCTCGGCGGGCGTCGGCGTCGGTGCCGGCCAGAGCAGTCACGGTGATGCCGGCAGAGGCAGCAGCAGCAGAGCCGTAGGCGGTGGCCAGAGCAGAGAACGGGTTGGTGGCGGTCGAGAGGTTGGCGCATGCCGTGGTCAGGCTTGTGGTAATGGCTGCCGTCGTGGTTGCCACCTCGGGCGCGGTGAGACTGAGGCGAGGCATGGCGAGATAGAGAGAGAGAGATGCGATGCGATGCGATGCGGAACTGGGAGAGGGGGGGATCCATGAAAAGCTCTTTGGAGTGGGCTTGTTGCGACTATGGTCTGATTCGCGTAGGTGTGCTTCTGGGGGGGTGGGGGGGTGGGGGGGATGAAGAGGAAGCGATGCGGAACAACAAATGAAAGATCGCTGTTTTTCTCGGTTTCGCGGCATCATGCCCAACCGCTACAAGAGACAGTCTCATCCCGGGCGTCATCGGTGTCGGCATTTGCTACCCGCTCGTCTTTGTCTTCTCTGTTCTTGCCATCGCGGCCGGTCTCGTGATCTGCAGTAGGTTTCCGGCGACGCGCGTTGAGGATGGCCACGAGAGCGGGGTTCAGGGCAGATGTGTGCGAGAGGGGGGCGAGGAAGGGCAGTCAAGACATGTCGGTAATGTAGGCACCGTACCAGTTGTCTTTGTGTAGTTGGTACTCTAAAAAAGTATGCGTGTGTGTGTGTGTGTGTGACGAGATTGTCGACACGATGACGGTGGCGGACATGCCTCGGCGGAGAAGCAAGATCCTGTCGAGGGGGCGACCACGTCGAGTCGATGGCGACAGGGATTCCATCACAAATCAAATGCGATGATCGATTGGTCAACTTGGCGCACTGACTACATAGGCGGCACCCAGGTGGTGACTTGGGTGTTGTGGTTGACGTAGTAGGGGCGCCCATCAGGAGCAAACTCCTCCTGGACGCCCGGCGGAAGGGTGCGGGCACCGTGCGGCGGCTCCCAGGAGGTGGTGCCGGTGTTGTGGTCGGAGTAAAAGTAGGCGTTGGTGTCGGGCGCAACAGACATTTCCCAGCCGGGAGGAAGTGTGGCGCGGATGACGCAGACGCCGCTTGGAGCACTGCGTACGCCCATCGACGGAGCACGGTTGCGAGTGTCGTGGTCCGGGCCAGAGTGGGCAGCAACGGTGGCAGTGGCTACCGCAGCAGGGGCGGCGGCGACCACAGGCTGAGTCAGAGAAACGCTGACGTCGTCGATGCTGATCTCGTTGCCGGTATTGGCGTCGAGGTCGAGGGTGTCGTCGGCCAGCGGCTCGGACCGGTGGCGGAGCCGCTTGCGGAAGATGACCTTGAAGGAAAAGATGGTGGCAGAGACAACGGCAGTGACGATGGAGAGGACAGCAGGGAGGGTGAAGACGTCCGGGTTGGTAAAGACCGCCACGATCTTGAGACCGGGGCAATCGGCGAGGTCCTCGTTGCATGCCGAGTGGGTCGAGCCCGAGTACGCGTCCTTGCACTTGATGCCGATGTATCCGGCCTTGATAATAAAGATGGCAACAGCGAGCGCAATAGAGACAATGAGCAGGGTGAGGATGGCGCCGCGGAGAATGTAACGATTCCGCTTGCGCTTGGGCATGCGAAAGGTGGTGATGACCGAGACTGCGGCGGCGATGATGAGGCAGGCGAGTCTGAGGCCGACGAGGCCAACGCCTTCGCTCTTTGCAGCCTTGTACGCCTCGTTCAAACGATTCTCAGTACAGATCTGGGACCCACAAGCCAGCGGCGGCAAGATGGGGGCACACTTGCTTGATAGCTGCGAGTAGCCCTTTGCCGAGGGAGCGAGAGAGCAGATAGTATCATTGGCTCGGACAATGTCTGTGGGGCGGACCTTTGAGTTTGCCCAATCCCGATCAGAGCAGAGAGTGCAGCAAGCAAAGCCACGGGCATGTTCAAACGAGACCACCATGAAGCTAAGGATGAAGACATCGACAGCGTAGACAACGAGGCCAACAACAAGGACCATGAACCTCAGCTTGAGTGCCTTGTCGCCCTTGAACAGCCCGCCCGAGTTGGGTTGAGAAGACTTTGAGTTTGCCATGGTGGGGGGTGGTGGGTGGTGGTGGTGGGGGTGGTGTGGTGTGGTGTGGTGGAGTGGAGTGGGAAGGGAAGGGGAAGGGGGGGGGGGGGGAAGGGGGGGGGGGAGGGCGGGGTTGACTGAGGCTGTTTGCTGAGATCAGACCGTTCGGGATGCAGCAGTTTGTAGGAGAATAGAGCAGGTGGTTATCGGATGGTATGATTGTTGAGGGTATCGGCGATGATGAGCTGGCTGGCTGGACTAGTTGGTGGCTGGCTGGCTGGGTGACGGACTGACTGGCGACAGGCGACGGCGACGGGCACTTGTCGCTGGTGAGGGAGAGGGAGGAGCAGCGAGAGAGGGATTTGTTTGAGGAGATGGATACAGTGGACATCATCGACATCTCCCTGAGAACACTTTCCACCGAAGCACGGAAGAGCAAGAAGCATGGTCGAGTCAAGGAGGCTGCCGAGAGGGGCATTCTCCAGCTGCGCTCACTCTCCGACTCGGACAGGTACCTTGCCGACAAGGTCCATGGTACGTACCACAGAAGGGATAGGGGCACGCGGAGGGGGAAAGGAGGTGGGTGGTGTCGAGGAAGGGAGGGGGATGTTATGGGTAGGGACTTATGGCGGGCGTATGTGGTCGGCGGTGGGTACGGCTGGGCGGCTCGTCGCTGACGTGGTGGCTCGGTCTCGTGTGGTGGTGGTGGTGGCGGCGGTGGTGGTGGCGGTGGCTCGGTCTCGTGTGGGGCGGTGGCGGTCTCTACAGAGGTCATCCGATCGGAAGAAGTGCTGCGCCCGTATCTGGTAGCGGCTACCACGTCGTCGGCCAAGCTGGTGACAGAGGCCATATCCGGTCTGCAGGTTTTGGCCTCGCATGACGCCATTGTGGCCTCGGGGCTTGGTGCGGTGGTGTCGACGCTGGCAAAGCTGGCGCTTGGATCGGCCGCGTCGGACGAGGCGCTGCAGGTCAAGGTTGTGCAGGCGCTCAACTCGCTCATCACGTCGTGCTCGTTTCTGCAGGGCAACGCGTTGGCGCAGACGCTTGACCTCGGGATCCGCATGTCGTCGGCCAAGTCGTCGCTGGTCCGCGGGCTTGCGGTCGCCACGCTCCGGCAGATGATGCGCCGAGTGTTTGAAAAGGTGGCCGCCGAGGACGGGGCTGACGAGGCAAATGACATCGAACTGTCGGCAAGCTCCGAGGCCAACGCCGCGCTCGTGGGCGCGTCGTCGATGCGCCCATGCGCACGCGACGCGCTGCAGGTCTTCCACGCCCTTGTCTCGCTCACCAACGGCGAGAACGCCACATGGCTTGCGTCGGCCTCCGGCGGGTCGAGCACCGCGCCCGCCGTCCTCGCCCGCGACCTCGGCCTCGAGCTCCTCGAGGTCATCCTCCTCACCATCCGCATCGATTCAATGTACCTTGCGCACCCAGAGCTGACCCAGATGCTCCAAGAGGCCGTCTGCCCGCTCCTCATCCGCAACTTTTCGCAGCTCACCGAGTTCTCGCTCGGCATACGCCTCTTCCGGGTCGTCCGCATCCTCGTGGCTTCTTTTGGCCAAGTCCTCGTCATGGAGGTGGAAATCTTGGTCAACATGCTCTTCAAGCTCTTTGACGCGCCCAAGCCGCAGCTCGCGCTTCTCATTGGTGCTATGGAGGTACTTCACTCGTGGATGGCCGATCCACAGCTCGCCGCCCGGCTTGCCTCGTTCTACGACTGCCAAGAGACGTCGACCAACGTGTTCACCGACTCGGTCGCTGTCGTCTCACAGACCGTCACCGCTATGTGCGAGTCCAAGGCGGCTCGGTCGGGCAAGGTACCGCACGACAAGGTCGTCGCCAGCGACCAGATGCCGTTCCTTGACCTCCTCTCCGAGTCGGCGCCTCCGCGCAAGATCTCCAACTACGCCCTACTCATCGGTTGCCGCATGCTGGCATCGGCGGCGCAGGCGACCGCCCACGCCGCAGCAACCGACCCGACCCTCGGCACGCTCATGCTTGCCGTCAGCTGGCGCCCGATCCGCGACGGCCTTCTCGCCACCCTTGCGCTCAGCGACGACGCCGACGTCCTCGCCCTCCTCGTCCCCGCCCTCACCACCGTCGTCCACACAGCCGGCGTCCTGGGCGAGAGCGACGTCGTCGCCGCGGTCCTTGCCGAGCTTGCCTTTCGCGCGCTCCCGCGTCGCCTTCCACCGCGTGCTCGCCTCCCGGGTCTCTTCCCACCTCCAGGCGTCGAGGGCCCATCCGCTGCCGCCGCCGCCGTCCTCGGCGTTCCGCAGCCGCTTGCCTCGGCCGCCGACGCCGAGCTGCGGCTCACCCACGTCGTTGTCCTCCACGCCCTCCTCGAGCTTGCTACTCGCTCGCCGAACGTACTGGGCGCCGGCTGGCGCATGATTATGGCGCTTCTGCACGCACTCGACATCGTCCTCGATGCCGAGGCCCTCGCGGAGCAGTCGGCGTCGTCCGGCACGCTCTCGCCTAGCGCCAGCGCGTCGATCACCGATCTCGACGCCCGGGCTGGCGATGCCGACAGTGGCGCCGGGTCGCCGTCAGCCTCGGCGCCGCCCGAGTCGGGCCGCTCGGTCCTCCGTTCGCGACTGCGGCGGATGCGACTCCCGCTCTTTGCTGCATTCGGGAGCTCGTCGGCAGGCAGCGATGCACTCGCGGCGTCATCGGTCGGCCACGGTTCCGGCGCAGCGCCGAGCATTGTGGCTCCGCTTCGCTCCGGCGTCGACAGCCTCCTCGCATCGTCAGCACAGTTTGAGCCGGCGACCCTTGTCGCCATGTTTGAGGCGACTGCAGCAGTTGGCGCCGTGGCTATGGAGCAGGCGCTGGGCGCGTCGCCGGCACGGCTTACCACGCTCGACAGCGTCAAGGGCAAGAGCCACAAGTCGTCGGGCTCGTTGCCGTCGTCGCCCTCGGCGGGCGTCTCTGGCGCATCGCACTCGCCGCTCTCGGCCGCACTCGCGCCGCCAGCCGTGGCCGAGTACCTCTTCAGCGCAGCACGGTGCAACATGTCGCGGCTGGAACTCATCTGGGAGCCGCTCTCTAGCTTTGCCATCGGGCTCACGACTCATGAGGCTGCCGCAGTCAGGATGTACGCCGTCCGGGCGTTCACCTCGTTCCTCACCGAGGCGTTGCAGGACGCCGAGCCGGCGCTGCACCCGCAAGTTCTCGGCGCGTTCCGAAGGCTGGCATCGTCCAAGTTTGAGGACACCCACCTCAACGCACTCTCGGCGCTGCTTGAGGCGCTGCAGGGCGTGGGCGAGACGTTTGACGCCTCGCACGCCGGCTGGCCGGTTGTGCTTGACATTCTCGGCGACGGGGTGTACCACGCACAACACGCAGCCTCGCCCACGTTTGGCGCCTCGGTCCTCGCGCTTTCGTTCCGATGCGTCCAGTTTGTGCTCGCCGACTTTCTCGAGTTTGTCCCGGCCGACTCGCTCGACGAGCTTGTCGCGGTCGTCGGTGCGTACGCGGCACAGAGCGTCGAGGTCAACATCTCACTCACCGCTGTCGGCGCGCTTTGGCGCATTGCGGACTACCTCAAGTCGCCAGCGGCACCGGCAGCAGACCGTCACTGGATCGCGGTCTTTGGCGAGCTCGGCAAGCTCGCCATGTCGTCGGCGGCCGAGACGCGCAACTGCGCCGTCCGTACCCTTTTCAAGACGCTCACCACCCACGGGCTCTGCCTCTCGCTCGACGGCTGGGCCTCGCTCCTGCCCGACGTTGTCTTTGCCGTCCTCCGCCATGCGCAAGCCGCGCTCGTCGCGCTCGACGCCGCCGATGCCGCTCCGGACAGCGCCGAAGCCGCCGCAGGCGCAACGCCCTACCTCGAGGCCACGAGTTCCGGCGACAAGCCGTCGTTTGTGCGGGTCCACCACTCGCGTGACACACCGGCCAAGCTCTGGCGCGAGTCGCTCACGCTTATTCTGGAGGGCCTAGTCTCGATCTACCGCTCGCTGCTCGGCGCGCTGGCGCAAGTCGGCAGCGAGGCGGAGGTTGCTCTCTTTTGGAGCGAGGTTCTCGACGCACTGCAGAGCGCGGCGGCGGGCGCGGCAGCGAGCGGAGCATCCAAGAACCTGTGCATGGTTGGGGCACGCGGCTTGCTCTTTGTTGTTGCCTCGCTTGACAAAGTTGGGGCCGAGACGCCGCTTTGCGCCGCGCTCTACGCTGCGTGGTGGGAAGCGCTGCGGCGGGCGGCGGGCGCGCTCGTCAGCGACGACGATGACGGCGGTGGGTCCGAATCACTCCGAAAGGGCGTCATGACTGCGCTGATGGAGGCGCTGCGGGCAGGGACCGAGCGATCTGAGCTCGGCTCGCCGCGGCAGGCAGTACCGGTTCTTGCCACCCTCCTCCGCGGCAACCTCGGGTGCGATACTTATCTGGAGGCGCAGGGCAAGGTCTCGGACGTTGAGCGTGAAGTTCTTGCACTCGCGTCGGAGCTGGCCGAACTCGTCGGCACTGGCGAGTACGTCGGCCTCCTTCTCGGCGCGCTCGAGGCGCGCAAGCTGACGCAACCGGGCCTTTGCGCGGCGCTCGGCCAGGTCGATGCTGTGGTGGCCGGCGCGCCCAAGTCTGTCCGGGCGCGGGCGTGTGATGTGCTTGTGGCGCTCGCGCGCGACGGCATTGAGGACGCCGCCGGCCTCTGGGTCGGCATCGTAGCCGGCGAGGACGACGGCGACGTGGTGTGTGCGCGGGTCGAGCGGGCCCTCTCGGGCGTTGCCGGTGGGAGCGGCGTCGGCGTGGCCCGAGTCCAGGAAGACGGCGTCCGCCTGCTTGGTAGCGTGCTCGAGCGCGTTGTCGCCGGATCGCCGCTCTGGGAAGCGCTGTGCCAGTGCGTGGCAACTAGCGAAAGCGAGGGCGTTCGATCGGTCGTCGCAGGCTTTCTCCGCGAGTGGGGTGCGTTGCAAAAGGGTGGAGCAAGGTAGTGTAAACGCGCCAAGGTGCGCCGAGGATGACAGCTCGTGACGCGTGGCAGGCTTTCGGGGGCCAGCGTCGAGCGGCTTGACACACTCGACTTGCCCCTCGCGCCTCGCCCCTCGCGCCTCGCCCCTCGCGCCTCGCCCCTCGCGCCTCCCTCCTCCCATCCCTCCTTACCCCCTCAGCAAGTCACCAAGCGCGTGGTTGTGGTGGCGGTTGTGGGTATGCTGTCCAAGTTGTTCTCGTCGTTGTCGCTCTCGTTCACCACCTCTGCCCTCCCTGCACCGCACTGCCCACACGCCAAGCCCGAGAAGACGTACCATGACGTAGTGGACGTACCGGGTATTCATAAGCTGCCATCATCGGATCACAACGTCGGGTGGTCGATGCTGAGCACAGTGAGCATTGCTACGGCTTGGACTCTGGCGTCCATCCACTGCAATGGCTTTGTCACGCCGCACGTGTACAACGAGAAGGCGCTCGAGGACGCTGTCTACTTTCGTTCCCGCAAGCCCGGGCAGGGCCTCATCACCGTCGCCAACCATGTCTCTGAGTTTGATCCGGGCTTTATTCCCATGACCTTGCGATGGATCACGTGCCTCCGGCCCAGACTCGTCCGCTGGACCCTCGCGGCCGAGGACCAGCTCTTTACTAACCTCGCGTCGTCGTACTACTTCCAGAGCCTCAAAGTGCTGCCGGTCACTCGCGGCGGCGGCGTGATGCAGCCGAACATGCTGCGCGCTGTTGATAAGCTCAACGGGTCGAGCGCGTGGGTCAACATCTTTCCCGAGGGCCGCATCTCGATGGACCACGCGCCCGACGAGATCCCACCGCTGCTGCCGATCAAGCTTGGCGTCGGCCGGCTCATCACCGAGTGTGACACGCCGCCGATGGTCCTCCCCATCTACCAGGAGGGCATGAACGTGACCAAGCCGCCGGACAAGGCGCCAATTTTCTCGCGTGACATCCATGTCCATGTCGCGGTCGGCGAGCCCATCGAGCTTGCCGACATCCTCGAGCAGGCCGCCGCCGAGGCGTGGGACGACCGTCGGACCTGGGCAGCCATTGCTGTCCGTATCGGCGAGGCCTTTGCCGTCATGCGCGAGGAGATGGCTGTTCGTCGCGCCGCCTCTGGCCTCTGATGAAAGCAGTGCGTGCAAGGCGAAGACTAGACAATGAACGCACCGTCGTTGCCGCGACTGCCGCGAGTGGCGGCATTTCTCTCGCCCATTCCCGTTGCATGCACGTGGACCGAGTCATTCTCGCCGTCACCCTGGTTGTGGCGGCAGCGCTTGCGGGGCACGGAGCAGCGGAGAGCGCTAACCAGGGAGGGGTTGAAGTCAATGTTGTTCCACCCGACATGGACGTCCGCGACTTTGTGGTGGACCAGAGCAGCCGCGGCGCTGACGGTCTTGTTGAGCTCCGCGACAGGCCGCTGCTCATTCGTGGCTCGTCGGCAGCGCAGTGGCCGGCGCTGCGGCGATGGAGCGACGCTGCGGCGATGAAGAAGGCCATGGCTGGGGTCGAGCTCGCCTTTCGCAACGCCTCGGCCGGCTCGCCGGTCTTTGTGCCTGTCGGCGAGCGGATGCTCAGCCTCGGCGCCATCGACGCGTTTGAGATGCAGACGGCGGTCGGCCTGGAGAGCTTTTACGCCGACGACGCGAGCAGAGGCGATGGCGATGACGACGGCGACGGCTGGCTGCTGTACCATACTGGCGACGTCGACGGCGAGTGGGCTCCGGTCAAGGGTGATCTGCGGGTGGAGGAGCTCGAGCTGGAGGCAGGCGTGTCGCGGAGCATGGTGTGGGTGGGACGGGCCGGAGTGGTGGCCAACACCCACTACGACACCTCGTACAATCTGCACATCCAGATCACCGGCGCCAAGCAGTGGATTCTGCATCCGCCGTCGGCGTCGGTTGATGTGGAGCCGTTCCCCTGGCTCCACGTCCACTACCGGCAGGCGCGCGACATGCAGGCGAACCACGACGACGCGCTGATCATCACGGTGCGTCCCGGAGAGATCCTCTACGTTCCGCCGTTCTGGTGGCACTCTGTGCGTGCGGTGGAGCGGTCGTACTCGGTGTCGGTCCTTTCGCCAGCCGTTGGCGAGCGGTCTGCGGCCGAGCTGCTGGCGATGCCACCGCCACGGCCGCCGGCGCAGGCCGGTCGCGGGTTCAAGGCGCGCGCCCTCGAGGTTGTGGCCAGCGCGCGTGCACTGGTCTTTGGCGCAGGCGTCTCGTGGGACGCTGTCATGGAGCTGGTCGAGGCGCGGTATGCGCGGCTCCCGATCGGCTCGAGCTCGCAAATGCGCGCGCTGACCAAGGCGGCATGCTGGCCGACGGAGCGGGCGGCGATCGACCTTGCCACCGCATCAGACACGTCTGACGAGCTGGCCATCAGCTCCGGCGGGAGCAACCGGCTCACGCGGCGAAAGAAGATCGATGCCGGCGCTGTGGCGAGCCGGGCGGCTCTGTGGGCGGCGTCGCGGATCCCACTCCTCACAGACGTGGTTGTGGACGGCCGCGAAGCGATTGCCACCGATCTCATGGAGGTCATCGCCAGCGATTTGTTTGGCGACGACGGGCGGTTTGTGGGGCGGTTTTGGGCAGCGTGTGGCGTCTGACTCGGCGTGAGTGGAGGGACGGCGCGAGTCACAATGTCGACGACGACAGGAGGGGGGAGGAGGAGGAGGAGCAGCAGCAATACGCTACGCTTGTCTTGTTGTGCGCCAGCCGAGTGCGTGAGAAGAATACAGACAGAGGGAGATGGAGACAGGCGGAGCGAGCGCAGCAGGCGGAGGTGTGCGGGAGCTCAACACCCAGGTGGAGGTGGAGGGGCGGAAGGCGAGTAACGTGGTCGTCAACGTCTACACCGACAAGGTGGTGGTTATGGTGACACAGAACAACCGACTGGGTACGGTCATTGAGGCCAAGAAGGATCTGTGTCTCGACGGCAAGGAGCCGACGTACAGCTTGAATACCCTGCTTGGCCGGCGTGGAGAGGCTGGCCTCATCGATGGCGTCTACGCCCGGGGGCTGATGGAGCGGTTCGGCAAGCGCGACAACCGGCCCGTGGTCGCCATGCTTGCTATTCTTGACGACCATCCGTCGATCTTTAGGGCTGTCATGGCTTGCATCGATGCTCATCTCGGCCTGGCTGCGCCTGCGGGTGCATCTGCGGGTGCGTCTGCTACGGCGGCCGAGTGACGTGGCCATGGCGGTGACGTGGGTGACACAGGAAGACCTTTGATATGCGTCGACGACAGCGACAGATGGCGTTGGTTGCGATCGACGGTGCTGTGCGATGATGCTGTGCGACGATGGTGTGCGACGGCGATGGTTATGCGCCCGGAACTTGCTCCTCTCCTCAGCCACAGGTAAACAAGGCTGATAGCGTACGGCTGATGGCAACTCACATCACCAGCCCATACACCTTGCTGTGATGTCAGACCACAGGGAGTAGCGCGTACATAGTCGGTCGTCATGGCGGAAGCAGCTGTGACTCGTAGCCGCGTCTCGTCTGGAGACGGCGCAAGCCTCGGTGTTGACAGCAGGCAGCAAGGAGACTCACAGGCACACAACTCTCAGCAGAGCAAGCATGGACGACGGCTTTGAGCGAACGCTCCTTGTGCTCGAGCAGTGCTTTGTGTATGACGTGAACGGCAAGAAGACGAACCAGGGATACCGGTATGCTCGGAGGTGGGGGAGGTGGGAAGGTTGTGGTGGGGAGGGGGGGGGGAGGGGGGGGGGGGGGGGGGGGGGAAGGGGGGCAGAACTTACCGGCGCGGCTGGTTGGTCACGGGGTATAGGGCCAAGTCATGGGACCTGGAGCATTGGCTGTGGATGGGGATGCTCAAGGTGGTTGCGGTGGGTGACGCGGCGACGGTGCGGCTGGTGGAGGAGGACGGGTTGACGACGTTTGCCGAGGCGCCGGTGGTCGACGGCGCGGTCGAGCCGGCTATCGACTCGTCGAGGTACTTTGTTCTCCGTATTGTCGACGCTGCGTCGGGCAAGCACGCGTTCATTGGCATCGGATTCCAGGACCGGAACCACGCGTTTGACTTTAACCTCACGCTCAACGATCACAAGTCGTGGGTGGAGAACAAGAAGAAGATCGCGACCGCTCCGCGCGAGCCGTCCAAGGACTACTCGCTCAAAGAGGGTCAGACGATCAAGGTCTCGCTGCGCCACAAGCCGACAGCACGCCGCGGCGCGGCGGTGACGACCGGCGTGGCCGGCGGCCAGCGCGGCGCTGCAACGACCGCGTCCAGTGGTGGCGGCCTTGGCGCTCTACTCCCGCCGCCGCCGACTGGCGCATCGTCGCGGAGACGAGGCTCGCGCGGGACAACGGCGACAGCGGCGGCTGCACCTGCTGCTGCACCAGCGGCTGCTGCACCTGCTACAGCCGATGCGGCCGCCCCCGATCCGTTTGCGGCTCTCGGCGCGCCGACGACCTCCGCAGGCGCCGCCGCCATCGACTGGGGTGCGTTTGCCTCGCCGACGGCACCTGCACCATCGACTGCGGACGCATCCACTGGTGCCAAGGATGCCGCCGATCCGTGGGCCATCTTCCAGTAAAAACGCCCCCCCCCCCCATGCTGGTCTGCCTGGGAAGCATTGTTCTTTTCACTCCAGCGAGAGTCGTATAGCCCTAGCTGGTGCCGAACACATGTTCCATATTTGGCACACCTCTCCCACTCGCCGTCCCCCCTTTCACCGACATGGAGCTCATCCAGAGCACAGTCTCTGTCGAATGGCTTGCAGTTGGAACAGGAGTGACGCTTGCGGTGATGACGGCGTGGGCGTGGCCGGGGCGTCGGCGGAAGCTACATCAGGTGCCCGCCCCGGGCGGCGGGCTTGGCGACGACATGCGGGCTCGGTGGTACGAGACGCAGCGGCGATGGTGGCAGAGTTGTGTGTGGGTCGACGAGCTGGGCGTGCGGCTCACGCCGGAAGAGATCGAGCGATGTAAGCGGACCGAGTCGCGATTAGCAGCGGTGCGGAGCAACGGGACGACATCGCGCCCGGCCGCGCGGCTGCTACGGCCGGCAGGAGACGGCGACGAGGAGACGAGCTCACTGCTCCTGGAGCTCCCCAACGAGGTTTTGATCAACGTCATGCAGCGGCTTGGGCCGTGCGATCTCGCCGCGCTTCGGCTTGTCTGCCGGCGGCTGTGCGAGGTGGAGCGCGATCCGTATCTGTGGTACCGGCGGGCACGAGCGGCGTTTGGCGCGGGCAACGTCGACGCGGTCATCGCGCGGTGTGGCGAAGCAGGACTCGACTGGAAGAACGTGTATGCGCTTAATGAGGTGGTGATGGGTGCTGGTGGGACGGTGCGCCGGATTGCATATGCTGCGGTGGTGGCCGAAAACGTGCCCGCGCGGTGGTCTCACTTTGGCGGGCGCGGATGGGGCCCACAGCCGCTCTGCCGAATGTGTGGTGGGAGCATGGTGCTAGTTGTCCAGCTCGCTGTGCCAGAAATGCCTGCAGGTGCGCGTAACCGGTTTGAGCCGCGGCGTGATGCTGGCGGCGGCGGAAATGTGCCGCTCGTTCAGCTGTTCATCTGCTCGACGGGCGGATGTGATTGCTCCCACCCCCAGTCTGGTGCCGCCGAGGCACGGATGGCTTGGGTGACTGCGGACGAGTATGCACGCGGCGAGGAAGACGGGGGCGGGGCGAATCGGACTTTACCCGCATCGAAATTCTGGACTGGGAGGGCTTTGCCGAGGACATCGGCGAGTGGTGGCACTCGGGCGGACCGATCGGAGCACGCGTTCCGTACTACGACGTGTTTGTGGCCGCAGCCGGGCTCACGCAGGCCGAGAAGAAGCTCACAATGCCGCATCTTCCACTACTCTCGCGCAATGCGATCCTGCGCAAACGGCATCCCAAGGAGCGCGGGCTGCCGCCGCTGCCGGCGGGATATCTCGAGGCGATCCGCGCGGCTGACGCAGCGGACGAGGCAAGGATCGAGCCAAGTGAGATGCTGATCAAGACGGTCTCGCCGTGCGACAAGCTTGGCGGGTTTCCGCTTCGGCCACCGGGCGCCGAGCCGGTATTGTGCGGCGTGTGCGGCTCTGCCATGAGCAACACTGTGTTCCAGGTTGCCTCGATGCACCACGTGTGGTGGATGTTTGGTAACTGCGGTGTGGGCCAGATCATGCAGTGCAGCGAGCACCGGCAGGAGCTGGCGTTTACTTGGGATGAGATGCTGTAGTTGGCGGCACTGTAAAGGCGACGCCGACAATTTGCTGCGTCCGGCTGCGTGAGGAGCGGCGCCCACCAACCGGCGGCCTGGCCACGACATCACCCCACTCTCGGAGTTGAGGCAACAGGCGAAGAGCAAGGAACATGTGGGGAGATGGCTTTGGCCTTCCGCATGTGGTGGAGGGCGTAGGGAACGCGACGCGGCCACACTCTGGAGGGCAGCATTCGCGGACGTTTGCGGTGTTTGGCCCGTCGCCGTCGTGCACGCACCAGGCAGGCAAGAACGGGTCGTCCGAGTGCACACGGGTGAGCCTGTGCCTGACGTTGTCTGCTGCATGCTTGCTTCTTTGCATGTGTAACATGGTGTGGAAAGTACGGAAGCATGTGGCGAAGAAAGGGCTCGGAGCCGTTGCGCATCAGCTCGGGCTCCTCGGGCTGGCGGCCTTCCAGTCACTGCTGCTTGTGATCCGCTTTGCTACGGTGGTTGGCAGAGATTCGAACGTAGTGCTCGACAAGGTTGTGGTCTTTATCAACATTGTCATTCCGTTTGGCGTCACATACGTCTTTCTCATCTTCTCGCGGAGGGTCTTTGTCTCGTCGACGACGGTGGTGCTCATCTCGCGGTGCTTTGTGGTCCTCGGCCTCGGCGAAATCGTAGTCTTGATCATTGCGCTCTCGTCGGTGCTGAACCACTCGGCGGACTGTCGGTCGCTGTCGTGGACGCTGATGTCGACGGCCGGCCTGGTCTCGTGTGGAGTTTTCTTTGGCCTGGCCACGGTGGTGTCGCGCCGGCTGGCGCGGATGGAGCAGCGGGCTAAGCGGCGCGACTTGGCAGAGACAACGCCACTCACGCCGGGCACCTCGACCATCAATGCTGATGGTGGAGTGGCAAGGCGGCTGCGTGCCAAGCGGCGAAAGTTGCGGTCACTCATCGCGCTCTACACAGCCTCGGCAGTTCTGGCCTTCTTCTGGGACCTGTACTCGATCGGCATCTTTGGTCGGCTGCCGGGCTCGTGCTCGTACTGGATCACCGACTCGCGAGTGTACGTCACGGTCTATATTCTCCGCATCATTCTCACACTCCTTGTGCCGATTGTGGGCGTTAACTACCAGTTCTGGGAGTCATAAGACAAGAGACAAACACATAGCTTGTCCGGGGTGTGGTGGAGCGTTATTGTCCCGGCGTATTGCCGCACTGCGACATATGGTCAATTTTTGTCGGCGCCGAGTCAAAGCGCGTGCGCCAACAGTACTTGCTGCCAATATGGCAAGCCACTCGTCGCGCCCTACAAGGACAGACAGGGATGGCGTCGCTCTCACGGCTTCCTGCCGAGATTGTGTGCAGAATAGCTTGTGAAGTGGGTGTGCTACAGGCATGCGACGTGGTTGCGCTGGCGCTGACGTCCAAAGGCTTCCACGCGGTCCTCCTCGGCAGCGCGTTCATGAGGCGCAAAGTGCTTGCGCTCCGCGGCGCGATATGGTGTACACAGCGAGCAGCATGGGGCGCGGCACTTCTTGCCCTCTCGAAGCGAAAGCGGCTGGAAGTAGCAGACGCGCTGGAGATGGTGAACGTCATGGTCCGGTTCCCGCGGCATCCGCTGTGGTCGCAGCTCCTTGGCGCGGTGGTGGCGCGGCAGCCCGAGGTGCTCCGACGGGCGATCCGGGTGGACCGCGGGAGGCCGCAGCCGCTGGTAGCGGTTCTTGCTCGGCACGGGGCGGAAGACGGAGTGCGATACTTGCTGTCGCGCGGTGATGTAGATGCTGCAGCCGATGGCAACGCAGCCATAATCGGGGCCAGCCGCGAGGGCCACGTGGGCGTGGTGGCGCTCCTGCTCGGGCGCAACGAGGTCGATCCGGGCGTGGACTCCAACTGTGCGCTCCGGCTCGCGGCCGAGGCCGGGCACGCCGACGTGGTGACGGCCTTGCTGGGCCACCCGGGCGTAGATGCCGGGGCGAGCAACAACGTGGCACTCCGCGGCGCGGTGTTCAACGGGAACGCCGCGGTCGTCGACCGTCTTCTCTCGTCCGGTAGTGTGGTGGTTGGAAACAACTGTTACTGGATCTCTCCGCAGGCGCGGAGTCGTGACATTGTCCGTCTTGTGTCGCGGACGGACATCTGCGCCAAGGTGTACTGTCTCGAGTAGCGATGCCAATACATCGCAGAGGTTGTACGGCTTGTAAAGGACTCACTCGGTAGTGGAATAGAGCGGCGGCGGCATGTCGGGCGCAGGCGCGGGTGGAACTGCAGGCGCCGGCGGCGGGGCAGAGGGCATCGGCGGTGGCTTGGTCTGCGGGTGCTGCGGCGGGGCGTGGGTGACTGGCGGTGGCTGGTAGCCACCTGCGCCACCAAACGATGGCGGCACCGACCCCCCGTACACTGGAGGAACAGCGCCGCGTGAGGCTGTCGGTGGAGGGCCGTAGCCCAACGAAGACGGCGGCGGCGGGGCGTAGTTGGACTGCGGCGGTGGTGGCGTGCCAGACACCCGTGGCGGGTTGTACGGCACGACGTACGGCGCCGGGTTCTGGACGTGCGGCGCTGGGGTGTTGAACGCCGGCGGCGCACGCGGACCGGCAGCATACGTCGGTTGCGCACCCGGATTGAGCAGAGTATTGCGACGGCTCCGCCTGGTGGAGGCAAAGGTGTTGCGATAGCGCTTGTAGATGGCGCACGAGAGCGAGCCGAGGACGATGCCGAGGACGAGAAAGACCACCCTAGCAGCTGCCGAGACACCTTCATTATCATCAGACGACGAGCTGTTGCCATTGTTCGCATTGTTTGTTGCGGTGTTGCTCGCTTGCACCGTCAGGATCTGCGTCCAGCAGCAAGGATGCGAATGAGTGTGGCAGTGAGGAATGGAAGGCGGAACGGGGGGGGAAGGGGGGGGGGGGGACATGGCATGTGCGTACAATGTAGGTGAGGATGAAGGAAAAGGAGGCAAGGCCCGAAAGGGCACACGCCACAAGGTGGAGTGTATCTTCGTCCATGGCGGAGCAAAGGTGGAGAGGAGGGAGTAGAGAGGCGTGGGCGTGGGCGTGGGTGTGTAGGGCGGTTGGTGGGTGGTGGTGGTGGTGTGGCAATTGCACGCTCTGTGGCCTCGTTTGTTGCTCTCCCACTCCCGCTCGCACACAGCTCTCGATTGGAGGACAGGCGGAGAAGCGGGGTAGTGACGGGAGATGTGGCGGTATCCGCACTTTGTGACGCGTGTGGGCGAGCATGCACTGGTATGGATGGCACCGTATGTGGCATGTTTGAGAGCCAATGCACGCGGGAGGTGGTTTGGGCGGGAGCTCGTCGAGGTCATCTCGACCGAGTTCCGGAGCTACTCGGAGGAGTATGCCACCGCAGCTGTGGCGGACGGCCGACTGGGGCTGGTGCGCGATGGTTGTGCTGTGGCACCTGGTGGTGATCTTGTTGTCCGACCGCACGATGTGCTGTTCCACTCACGACATGTTCACGAGCTCCCGATCGCACTGCCCGGAGACGCGGCAGAGCCGGCACCGATCGAAGTCATCGACGCGGATGGTGGCGTGGTGGTGGTCAACAAGCCGCGCGGCATGCCTGTTCACCCGACGGGCCGGTACTCTCGGTGCACGGTGACGACGCTGCTGGAGGAGGAGTTCGGCAAACTGCATCCGGTGCATCGGCTCGATGCACCGACGTCGGGCGTGATTGTGCTTGCCAGGACGGTCAACGTCGCACGGGAGCTCCATGCCTCCTTCCGGAAACATTCGGGAGCAGTGACGTCCAAAGAGTACCTTGCACAAGTGGAAGATCCTGCCCTTCTGCCGTTTGAGCAACAGTTTGTCATCAATGCCCCGATCCTCGAGCCGACCGGCGCTGACTACGTCCGGCGGACAGGACAGGGCGGACGCGAGGCACGGACCGAGTTTGAAGTTGTTGACCGCCGACGTGGCCTCGTGCGAGCCAGGCCCATCACAGGCCGGACCCACCAGATCCGTGTTCATCTCGCGCAAGAGGTGGGCAGCGCTATCGTGGGTGATCATCTCTACGGGCGCGAGGAGAGCGTAGCGCCTGATGTCGCTGTTGCACACGTCGCTCAACTGCAAGATCAAGGATACTTTGCGAGCGCGAGCGCCGATGCCTCGGTTGTTGGCGCCTGTCCCGTCTGTGCGTCCTCGGGAGGTAGCAGTCAAGGTGAGGCGCTTGTCGCGGATGTGCCGCAGCGCATGTTTGCACCTGCGCGGCTGGCGCTTCACGCACACCGTGTCGGACTCGACGTGGCCGGGCTGCGTCGCGAGTGGGAGGCGATTCCGCCCGGGTGGGCTAAGTAGAAGGGAAGAAAAGGGCGCCGTCACTGCTGAGGCGGTAGACAATCTCCGCGAGCGAATGGTAGGCGTGGGGCCCAAGGTCAGGGCCACGATGTACGTGTTCGAGCCACTCTGGTGGGGTTCAAGCGCACGGACGAACTGGCATGTATTGTTGGCAAGAGCGTCGTCTAGCACTGAACAAGGCCGGGCCTGAGCCGGTCTCGGAGACGGGCTTAGGGAGGAGGGGCTGCGCAGCAGCGAGGCGACACCAGGCTAACCACTTCGGCCTCGGGTGACAGAACTCAAATTCCAGAATATCGGAGCTGTGAGTTGGATACTATGAATATGGATAATGTGTGCATGCAGTGAGATAGTTTTAAAATCAGATTGGCTATGCGTGCAATTAGGATGGTGGGGGGCGTGTGCGGGGTGGAGCGGGAGAGGACGTGCTCAACCACCTAGGGCAAACAAGTCGCCGCGAAAGTGAGTCGAGAAAGATGGTATGGATGACAGCGATAATGGTACTGGATCTAGTGTGGGGTGTCTGATGACCGGGAGTGTGGTCGTGGGTAGCGTAGCTGGTAGTGGGTGGGAGCTAGGTAGTGATGACGGTGGGCTGATCGGGCGAGCGGGCGATGGTTGGCGGCTGGTGCCCGGCAAGGCAGGGACAGCTGAGGGGGCGGGATCGGGGCTGGGTGGCTTAAGACTGCTGTTGGTTGGACGATGGGCAGTATGGCATGTGATGGTTGAAGGATGGCGGTGTCGTAGTCGGAAATGAGGATGGGGGTTTGTTGGAGCGGGGAGAGGAGGAGAAGGAGGAGGAAGAGGAAGCCGAGTGCGTGATGGGATGGTGGTGGGTATGGCCATGGCATGGGGGTGGTAGTTGTGGTTGAAATGAGAGTGGTGGTGGTGGAGTAGGCGGTGAGGGTGGTGGTTGGTGGGTGATCGGGCGCAATGAGTATGGTAGGGGGGATGAGGGGGTCGTGGGCGGTGGGAAGGGCGAAGGGATGGTGGGTATGGCGATTGGGCTTGAGCATTGATGTGGGCGAGTTGGATGAGGATGATGGGTGGGTGTGGAGTGTGGGCAATGAGGGTGGATGGGCTTGGGTGGCGAGGGCGAGGAGGGCGGACGGATGGGATTGATGGACGTCGATGGAGACGATGGCTTGAGATGGCGGGGGAAGCAGCCAACTGCACTTTAGCCGGCCACTGCATTACCTATCGATTGCACTGGCCCTCTCTTGTTATTCCTTGTCTTGGCCAGTCCGGAGGTCTCGTCGTCTGGCTCGGTGATCGGCAGCAGGGGCGGCTGGCGATGAGCAGGCCGGCGGGGACTGTGATGGGCAAGGCCGGAGGAGGGAGGGGAGGACTGGGTTGGAGAGCAGACTTGTAGTCATTGCCATTGCCGTGGCTATCTCTATGCATCGTCTCCAATGTCCTGACAATGGCTAGCTAGCTCTCGGTGGTGCCGGCGGTGGTCGGTCGGCGGCGGGCGGCGGTCGGCGGTGAGCAGCAGGCGGTCGACAGCGATGCTGTTGACGGGTTGGCGTCGACTGATGTGCGTATCGGCGGGCAGGAAGTGGGTGGTTATGTTTGCAGGCATAGTGAGTACGTGTGGCGCGGGTGTGGTGGTTGTGGGTGTGATGGTGGGGAGTGGGGGTCGGAGATGGGCCCGGGGAGGAGGGGTCAGCACCTTCGAAGGGACACAGGGCCAACAACTTGGGCCTCGGGTGGCAGAACTCGGATTCTGGAATACTGCAGCTATGGATTGGAGACTGTGCATGGGGGTAGTGTGTGTATGTAATAGGGTAGTAGTGAAATCAGATTGGGCATATCTTGCAATGAGTGTGGTGGGGGGCATGTGCGGGGTCGGGCGGTCGAGGACGTGCTCAACCGCCTAGGCAAAACAAGCCGACGCGGAAATGAGCCGAGGTCGATGGGTGTCGATGACAGCGATATTGATACTGGTGATAGTGCATGGCGAGTGATGACCTTGGGTGTGGTCGCGGGTTGCGTAGCTAGTAGTGGGAAGGAGCTAGGTGGTGATGAAGGTGGGCTGATCGGGCGAGCGGGCGGCGGCTGGCGGCTGGTGGTCGGCGAGGCGGAGCAGCTGAGGGGGCGGTGTCGAGGCTGATTGACTTGAGATTGCTGTTGGTTGAAGATTGGGCAGCATGACTTGTGATGATTGAGGGGTGTGGGTATCGGAGTCGGGGATGAGGATGCGGGTCAGATGGAGGCGGGGAGAGGGAGGAGGATGA
>NW_013657673.1:602605-618594 GCF_000142905.1 Thecamonas trahens ATCC 50062 | reverse complement strand
CAAAAAAAAAAAGAAAAATAATCAATCACAAATCAAAATAAAAGGAAACGTACCTACCTACCTACCTACCTAAAGCCTCACCCCCGGCACCGACCCCAAGCTGCACCTAACCCTAACCCTAACCCTAACCCTAGCTGATGCCTCGTCAACCCTAGCTGATGCCTCATCAACCCTAGCCCCACTCCATTCCTCCCCACTGACCACCACTTACTCCACTCGCCACTCACTGCCCCCTTGCCACCCCTACCCATCCCACCCATGACCAACATCCACATTCTTACCCATTCCACCATACTCATCCTTCATCTCATCATGCGCATGGCTGTTCATGGGCGTGAATTGAGTCTTTGATGGTGATTCACAATCCCCATCCCCCCATTGACACTTGCCCGTGTCACACGTTCGTCTGAGTCGCATGTGCGGGTTGGTGGGTGACATGAATGTCATTCAACATTTCATGATTCGCCATTCGTCACTTGTTCGATTGTTTGACATTCAATTGATTGTCATTGATTATTGTTCATTGATCATTCGATTCTTTCTGCTTCTCTTGTTGGTTGCTATCCATGTTTCTGTTCTTTGCCGTTCATGGTTCCACATGCTTTGTTGTTGCTATTGTCGGCCTTCATGTTCGGCTGTGGTTGCTCTTGGCTGTGATGGTTGACTACAATCGACATGCATTCTCATTGATCATTGCCTTTGCTCTTGTTGTTGCTTTGTATCATTATTCGTCATGCTTTTTTGTTCTTGACTCCCCTGTTTTCTTCGACCTTGACGTCCACATCCATGATCGACCGTTGCTCACTACACTATCGATTCTCAACTTTGTTGTCGTCAGTCATGGTCAGTAGTGTTGCATGTAACGTATTTTGTGTTGACCCTGTTGTGTCGTGGTCATGGTTGATCTGCAGATCTGATCGATCAACCGCGCCCTACCCCATCGACCTCAACGTCACCCGAGTTCATCCCATTGCCTGCTAGCTTTGTCCAGTCCCTGTTGGCATACGCGTACGTTTGCTGTGCAAGCCCATGCTCATCGGCGCCTACGCTCGTGCTCTCTTTCAGATTCTGGTTCTCCTCTACCTCCCGCTCGCCCAGGCAGCGTTTGCCATCTTTGGCTGCCGCCGCGACGAGTCGGGCACCTGGCTGATGGCGGCCGAGCCGACGCGCCGATGCTACGACGTTGCCTGGTGGACAGGGCTGTTTGTTCCAGGCTTGGTCGCTGTGGTCATCTATGCCATCGGCGTACCTACCGCCGCCTTCGGTCTGCTGCGGAGCCAGCGGGCGGCGCTTCCACCCACAATCTTCCTCCTCCGCTTCTCTTTCCTCGTGGCCCGCTTTAGCACGGCCGCCTGGTGGTTTGAGGTCACCATCATGGTGCGCAAGCTCGGTGTGGTCATGGCCATGACCTTCTTTACCACCGATGCCAGCAAGGCCAACGCCGCAGTCTTCATCCTCGCATTGGCCGTCTTCCACCTCGGCGCCAAACGGCCCTACCGATCGCCGCTGCACAACAGGCTGGCGGTGCTGGTCCTCGCGGCGACGGCCGGTGTACTCTACGGAGGCACCTTTGTCGACTACATGCTGCGGAGAATAGTTGTGATGATTGGCGTCCTCGTCAACATCCTCGCCATCGTGGTGGGCAACTTTCTCGACATCCGCCTCATCCTCCGCAGAGAGGCTCAGCTCGAGATCGACGAGTACTACGTCGGCGGGACACTCAAGGCGGTTGACGACGATGCTACGGGGACCGAGCTGGGAGACCTCGGCTCGCTCGCCCGTCATCGCTCCCGCACCATGTCCGATGCCGCCATCTCGCTCTCAGCTAACTCGCTAGCCGCCGACTCGGATGCGGTCGTCGTCCCGAAACACATCGTCATATCGGACCCGGTCGTTGCCGTTTCTGCGTCTGCTGCCGCCTCGGCATCAGCACCGTCCGAGTCGTCATCCGCGTCGTCCGCGACATCGTAGGCGGCTTGGCACAACCCCGAACAGGCTAGGCAGAGCGAAAGTAGAGTATGATATACCTGTGGGTAGTGACACAAGTGGCAATGTATCAGTCCCTTCCCCCACCTCCTTCTCTCCTCCTTCTCCCCGCCTTGCCCATCATGCTCCCGCCGCACAATACCTTCACACAATCTCGTCGCCGTACGCTTTACAGTGCTACACAAAGAACACGAAAAGCAGGTTCGAGCTGTCCGCAAACATCTCGCGCCGCTCCACATGTGCGATGAGGCCGTACTCCATCATGTGAATGCCGTGGATGACTGCCGTCGCCCGTGACGAAGCCATCCCATACTCGATGAGCCAGTCGATAAGCTCGGCGGCAACAAACACGCCGTCATACCTCTTGAATCCCGCGCGACGCGACTTCAAAAGTGCGGCCCGCATCTCCGGTACGAGATTCATGTACGCTAGAACGTCCCAGCGCGTCCGGCCGATCTGCTCCGAGTTCGCCTCTGGCCACTGCTCAGCGTCGTCGACCGCCGGCGTCGCCCCGACCTCGGCGAGTGAATCGACTCGAATGGCGTCAAAACCGACAAGGATGTTGTTGGCTGGACGACTGCCAGGCAGTTGCAGCTCGCCGAGGACCTCTTGTCCGCGCGCAAGCACATCCGCTGCCACCAGCGTCACTGCCATCATCGCGGCTCGGATCACTCGCGCCTCGGACGGCACCAGCTTGGCTGGTTCCATAGCCAGCCCGACAGCCTTCACCTCTTCCGCAAGTAACCGCGTACGTGCTGCCGCCACTTCGAGTGAGCCGTAGCCATAGATGGCGAGCTTGAGGGGCCTCCGACACTCGGTGATGGTGTGTGGGAGCCGCATGGCGCGGACCGCGTTGTCACCGGTCACGAGACCCTCGACAAGAAGAAAGCCCTGCATGGCGAGCATAGCCGCAAGCGCCAGCGCGTCAGCGAGGACCAGTCGGGATGAAGACGCCGACATGACTGTCGCGAGCCAGTGCTGGAACATAGTTTGGTCGTGTTGCAAGACAGCAATTGAAAGAAGGGTCGTGAGCGCCTTGTCCACCGCCCACGGCAGTGCGCACTTATCATACGTCTCGATGCACAGGTTGCGCGCCTTGGTCAGCTCGCCTGACCGGAGGTACCCGGTCATAAGCGCCGAGTCTACGTACGCCATCCACGCCAAGTTGCCGATCCACTGGGAGATGTGACGTGCCTGCAACAGCCACGCCTCAGCCTCGCCGGACCGGCCCATGTCTCGCGCCGCAATGCCGAGCCCAGTCATTGCGTACACCGTCAGCGACGGGTCGTCAAGCATTCGCGCCATCCGCAGAGCAATACGCTGCCACGCGTGCGAGTGCTTAAAATCGCCAATCTTCCACAGCACCCAGCCACCGGCCGTGTACATCTTCTGCATGCTCCGGCTTGTCGTCGTCGTCACGCCCTCTGCACGCGCAAGCATGGCCCCGGCCACCAGCGAGTCGTGTGCCGCAGCCAGATCTCCCTGTACAAACCGTACACGAGTCTCCACAGAGTTCGCACCAAGTTGTGACTCAACGTCGTTTGCATGCGCATCCAGCAGCGTTACAACATCGTCAATGTTTTCCGTCTCCACGTTGTGATTGAAGAGTGCGCTGGTGGCCCGCCGCAGCAAGTCGACCGCATAGACGGTGAGCGCAAGCTGCCGATCCGCCATGCTCACCTTGACAAACCCAGACGCCGCCTCGGCCCGTTCGGCAAACGACGATGCCTCGCCAAGGTACTTGCCCGGGACCTTTGCCGCCACATGGTGCAGGTGCGGCGTGAGAAGGTCCAAAACCTCACTTCCTACCGGGCTGCCTCCACTCTGTCCGGCCTCGAGGTCGGGTGTTGCCCCGTCCACAAACCTCGAGTCCATCTCTGACGTGCTCGGTCCGGCCGACTGCATGTGAGCAGGCACTACAGAGGAGCCACGCAGTCGGTCGTTGTGGTGGATAAGAAGGAGGAGTTCCCTGGCGCGCTCGATGCTGCGCGTCGCATCCTTGCCCACAAGCTCGATGTAAGCTGGGATGAGCAGCTGCGTGTCCCATGCCGCCTTGCTCCATCCAATGTACATCAGAGGATGGGAGTAGACGCTGTGGTCGGTCTCGGCCAATGCGCGCCCGATATGGTACGAGTAGAACTCTATGGCCCGCGACGAGAGCGTTGCCAACAGCGCAAATCGCTCAATGCCGTAGACAAAGGCAAACTGTGGCCGCTCGGTCATCGCCGTCGACTCGAGGATTTCCATCTGCCTTAAGAGCCGGAAGACAACCTGAAACTCGACCCGCTGCGCCGCCTGCACCATAGCGGCAAGCTCGGTGTCGCCCAGCGTATCTGGCTTGCTACGCAGACGGGCATACGCCAGCGCAAGCACAGCCGTATCGTGACTCCGCCCCACCACCGCAGCCAACTCGAGCAGGACAGCCACCGAATCAAACATATCGTCGAGCCCGCGCAAGTCAAGGCTCTTGAGCACAGAGTCAAGAACGGCACTGCGCAGCGAGGCTGCACACGTTCGCGCCGCGTCATGGCACAGCACCCCGCTCTCTGCCATCCGCTTTGACGTCGACGACGATGCCCGGCCTCCCAGCCACATCGAGCTCAGCGCTTGCTGCGACGCAACTTCGGCCTGCACTTTGTCGAGGCCCATCAGTCCCGGCGCTACCCGGCGCTTGCTCCGCTGTGGCCCTGGCCTGTCACTCTTGCGCTTGCGTCGCGACGGCGTGCTCCGCACCGGCCGCGGTGGACGCCGTGCGCTGACGTCGCTCGAGACCTCTCCGTGCGACAAGGCTGTCTGTGCTCGCCCTGACTCGGGACGCATAAGCAAACTGTTGCCGCCGCCATTTCCCAAGCTCACGGTACTCCGTGTCGACAGCCCACTCCCCACCAGCCCGTTGCAAGACTCGTCAGGCGTGCTTATGCCAGGCGTGGGTGGATCCAAAGGCGACTCGGTCACGGCTGATGCATTCGTACCGGCAACGTCAGACTCGTCGCATCGGAACAGCGGATCAAACACAATCGTCGCAGAAGCAAGAGACCCCGAGTCGCGGGCAACCCAGCCCTCAGACGGGTTGCGCTCCGGAACTGTATCACACAGCCAGTTGCCATCGCGCGCTACATGGCTTGCACAGCAGATCGCGCACACTCGTGTCGACTCACCCACCACGACATCAAACGCCAGCCCAGCCATGCCCGGGAGCTTAGCCATTGCCGATGACCCGCCCATCATCTCGAGGCGAAAGCGCTCAATCGATGTGCACGTGCTGAGGCACGCCACTGACTCGTCCAGAGCCCCGTCTATGGCGTCGCCATCGGCTGCCCAGACTCCACACGCCTCATCCAGCACACGCCCGCCTTTGTGGGCCCGTGCATCAGTCACCACTACAAGCGAGATCTCGGGCTTCTCGCACAGCAGTACACGCAGCGCAGCGTGGGTCGCCCGGTCCACCACGTTGTAGTTTTCGACCATGATCACAGTCGCCTCCGCGCCGCCCACGCTCAGAGAGATGATAAACTCGGTGAGCGCATGTGCAAGCACAGCGCCAAATCCATACCGATGCGAGCTCGGTGATGCCTCATTGCATTCGCGATCGTTAACTCGTGTCACCGAGCTCCACATGTCGATGCCACCAACACTCAAGCCTCCGACCGCACTGGGCATGTCGACAATAATCGTGACTTGCGACTGCATCGCTGCCGCCAGCGTCGAGCTTGCCATGAGATGTTCGGGTCCCCGGATGATGTCAGCGAGTACGTTGACCGAGTCCTCCGAGAGTGTACTGCGATGCTTGGCGGCAAATGCCATGAAACGCGCCACCACATGCTCACGTGCCGAGCCAAGCTGCGCCAAACGGCTGCCGCCAAAGCGCGACCAGAGGAGCTGCTGAAGGAGGAACGGGAACTGCGGGGATTTCTCTGTCGCCGCCACGACCTCTGCCGTGTTGAGCGTAGTGTACATCAGTTCCACGTCGTCGATCTCCCGCACAAGCTGCCGCAAGTGGAGAAACATCATGTCGATGTTCCGCTGGGGAGTGTCAAGTGACGGCGATGTGCAAAACGAGAGCACCACCGCCCGAGGCGTCGCTGTCAGCCGCAGCGCAAGCTCCACAAACGCTGTCGCCATTGTCGACTCCTCGCCAAGCGACCCGCGCCACGCCGCCACCTGGCCGATGTGCGTACCAGTCACCCCATGCGCAAACGCAGCCTCAAAAAACACATTCGCTCCGTCATAGTCCTGCACCGAAATCGCAAGGTAGTTGCCGTACAGCCCCAGCCGTTGCGGAGAGACCAGCAGTCGCTCAAGATTGTACTCGTACACGTCGGCAGCAACATACCCGAGCTCCAGCTTGTGAAGCATTCTTCCGACATAGTAGATAATCGTCATCGACTTTCGCGAAGGCGCCACAACTCGAGCGCCGAGCGCTCCGGCGCCGAGTCCGATGAGCAAAGACGACGCCACAGCCACCATTGACAGCTCGCTCCCGCAGTTGTCGCTGCAAGCACCGGCAAGCACGACAATGACTGCAGCGAGACCAGCAAACAGTCCGCAGTACGCCTTGTTCATCGCTGCCACAAAGAACGGTTGCATCAGGCACGTCACGCCTGCCAAAACCGCAGCCACCCCAGCCAGTGACACTAGCACGGCCAGCCGCATGGTTTGGGCATCGGTAGCGACCGCCGCCACCGCCCACCACGTCTTGCCAAACAGGATCATCACGTCTAGCCAAGAGTTCGCCCGCCGTGCCACATGTCCCGACCGCGGGTCCGCAGGAAACAGGTTCGCCACCAGCACACACGCCATTACCGCATGCACTGAAACCAGAATCGCCGCAAACATCGCACCGCCCAGGCCCCATTCGCTCGCACACTCGCAGCCCCACAGATGCCCCAGCGGTTGAAGCAGGGCATGTAGGGCCGGCAGGTACAGAACCCTCCCAAGCACTCGCCCAAGCCCAGACGCAACACGGGAGACGAGGGCTGGCGGCTCTGGTGAGCCGCTTCTCAGCGAGTAGAGCACCGCCGCGTTGCACGTCACCGCCGCAACCGCGAGAGCCGCAAACACTGACACAACGCCGCTGCCGATCGAGCTCGAGAATCCAATGAGCAAGTCGAGTGCGGCCACAGAAAATATGCGCATCATCGCGTCGGGCACCGCAAGTCTTGAGATAAATAGCGCAAGCGTAAAGAGTTGTATAAACTCGATGCCGGTCACCACCAGCGGCACAATCTGCATCGACACTCGCGGCCGCACAAACGTCGGTGTTCGCGCATCCACAAGCGACAACAGCAGACCCCGCAGTCCGCGCTTCCAGCCTCTGGTCACAGTCTCTCGGCCCTTGGCCATTGGCGCCGTAACCTGCCACGCTTCAAGGTTGCCGCGCATCGCCCGCATCACCGCTTCGTCAGACTCGGCCTCGGCTTCGGCCTCGGCCTCGGTCGCCACCTCGGGCAGACCATCCGACTTCCACGACCGGTCGAGCTCAATCGCAAGACTTCCAACAGAGCCACCCGGCACTGCGTTGTCGGCAACAAGCTCGCCGTCGCAATCCCTGTTGGCATCGCCGAGCGAAACCGAGTCGTACGATGCGCTCGACCGCAGAGATGACGATGAGTCACCCACGTCGTTCTCCGCCTCTCGCACCTCCGCCGATGGCCCTGCTGTCGATGATGATAATGAGGACGGCGAAGAGGAGGAAGAGGAGGACGAGGAGGACCAGCCCAGCCGGGACGTGTCAGCCGAAGCGATACTGCCGTCGAGACCGCTTCCAATGCGGCATGACTGTTCGCGGTCGGCCGTCGGCGAATGAGTTCCGCCGCTTGGTTGGACCTGGTCACCCCCACCCGCACAACCACCTCGCCGGCTTCCAACCCTATCCGTTTGCGTCACGCCACCGTCGCCTGATACAGGCATAGCTCCACAATATGCTCCCTGCGAAGACCGCGCTGAGTAACGGGAGAGAAGGGTGTTGAACTACCACCTCTTCACGGCTCCCTCCACGACAAACGCGCGTCGCCGCAGTGTGTCGAGTGCCAGCCTGTCAGCGAACGCATGTCGTGCGGAACGCGAGATCGAACCGTTGACCGTCGGCAGGCAGGGCAACGCAATGCAACCTACGAAAAGGCCCGCACAATGCTTGCTTTCTGGAGAAGCAACAACTCCAAGTCCTTTTTCAGACTCTTTCTAAAGCGTAGGAGGAAGGATCGGACTTGGCTGTTCGTCGCGCGCCCTCAACGGCTCGCCATGGTGGGAGCCTCACCCGGTCTCACACCGGATCTTGCGGCGCGTCCGCAACATTCATGCAACTCCTGAGCCGCACTTTGAGTAGCCAATAACTGTCACGCGACTTTTTTGGCGTAATTCAATTATTGAACACATGCGCTCACAATCTGCCAAACGCGCGCAACGCTGATTTGTCATCCACCCGTAGATAGCGGATGCCGGACACGCTCTCGACGCTCAGCGCACCGGGAGGCAACGCGGTAGTGAGCTCATTGAGCAGTCGTGCAAATGATGACGTCTCGTACCTCACCGCGTACTGGTTCCGAAAAGTGAAAATCCCGGCGTCGACAATGCCGCGGAGCGGCAGCGCCGACTTGGCCGCAAACTTGACCACCAGGAACTGGGCGCACTGTCGCAGCCGCCGGATCGAGAACATGCTCTCCTTGGTCGCCGCCTGTGCCGCCTGCAGGTTGGCCTTCTCGCGCGCCGCAATTCGTGCCGCCAGCGACGCCTCGCCCGTCACTGCGGATGTACTCCTCGCCGCCTCTTTGCTCGCCTTGCCAGACGCCGCCGCAACAGACCTGCTGCCGCCGCCGATGCGTGACGCGACCCGAGAATGGACCGAGAACGGAGATTGCGGCGTGGTCGCCAGCGAGAGCGAGTTCTTCTGCGATGCCGGTGCCGCACCGACCCTGAGCACGCTCTTGACTGCGTGCGGGAGCGCATCGACCCGGGCCTCGATCATCGACGCCACTCCGCCCGGGTACACGTCACGCCCGCCGAGCGCCACGGCCTTGTCCAGCTGCATCAGTACAGCTTCAAACTTGGCGCGCCGGACTGGCCCAGCGCTGGGTCCGGCAAGCGCAAATGAGATGCCGGACACATTGCTCTTCGTCGTCTCACCCCGCACGATCGAGCCGTACATGTCCGGCACCAGCGCCACAATCTTGGTAAATCGCGCCACGCTCAACGAAATCGAAACCATGCCCACAGCTCCAAGCTCAAACCGTGACGCGCCACGCCGCTGTAGCTTCATCGCCATTAGCGACGCCTCCATTTCCTTGAACACCTTGGCCAGCTCGTTGAGCTCGTCGGCCACAAACTTGCGCCGCGGTGGCACCTTGCGCCCACCTAGTCCCGCCATCCTGCTCCCTGCCACTCGACTGCTGCTGCTGCCACTGCCACCACTCTCGTCGGGCCTACCAACCCGTCGCGCAGCGCCTCCTTTGCCCGACCGTGCTGCTGCCGCCGCCCGCAGCATCGCGGCCCGCGGTGTGATCCGCGCCGTCGGCTTGCGGCCCGCTCCCGCACCTGCACTCTCGCGCTGGGCCACACGCTGCGGCGGCGGCGATGGCGACGGCGACGATCCGCCCACTCCGCCCACCCCGGTACCAGCTGCCGCAGCGGCTACCGCAGCAGCGGCTGCAGACTCGGCATCGGCGTCCTCGTCCTCCTCGCCGCCGCCTGCGGTGAACACCAGCTCGAGCGGCGACTCGACACGCGACTTAGTGTGCGCCGACGACAGCAGTCGCGCCTTCTTCGCTGGGTTCGGTTTGGGCTCATCGCCAGACGGCTGAAGCACGACCGCCATCGCCGCCGCCGCCGCCGCCGGGCTCGGTGGCTCGGCCCTCGCCCGTTTGCGCGACAACGACACGCTGCTTGAGCTCGCCTCTGACTTGCTTGGCCCATCACGTACGCCTGACGACGAGCGAGTCAGCAGCGAGCCCTTGCTCGCCTCTCGTGCGTCGGTGGCCTCTGGCAGCTCTGAGCGGATGACGCGAAAGTGGCCAGCCAGCAGCGTCTGGTCGGACGAGGCTGAGGACGGGCGCCCAACGGCTGCCGGAGACGGAGCCATCGACCGCGGCGGGACAGGCGAACCCGTTCCTTTCCGAAGGCCCCGACTGGGAGTATTACGTCCACTAGACATATGCTACCTGCTCTCCTCTGCTCGAGCCAAGTGGTGTCCTTCTCCCTCCCCTCCGCCTCCCGCCCTCACCTGGTGTCCGTTAGCCAGACCGGATCGAATGTCCCAATCTTTCGTTCTCGACCTGCTGCCTGCTGCCGAGCGAGGGGACAACGCCGCGAACACGGTTGCGTGGAGAGATCGGGGCGAATGGCGTTACGCAGGACATGTGGATGACGTGGGGGGTGATGCTGGCTACCTGGATGGGGTAGGGTGGAACGAGGCCCAGTTTAACCGACCCAGCCGCAACCAGGTAGAATCTCGCCCCACAGGGCCAGAGCTGCAAAACAGCTGCTGTGGCCATCGACGGGCAGAACCACGCACACGTACGCAATAGCACAAGCACATCCACAGCTCGCATGCCCACACCAATGATCCTTGTAAGTTAGAGCTATGTTCAACATCTCCTAACTCGCGCCGTAGGGCACCATCGACATTGCTCACCCCCATACATCGCTCTTAGAGAGTCTTGCTCGCTCGCTCAATGTCACCAGACTCTCACACTCGCCAGCCGGGGCCAGAGCCAGAGCCACATCTTCTGGCACGCCTCTCTCGACCACACAGAGCTTGTCCGACACACGCCCACCTGTGGCACAGCTGTCCAAGTCACTGCTCGCCGCCTTGCTGCGTCGCTGTCATGGTCCAGCTGCGCTCGTCGAGGGTGGTGGGCAGGAGGTCGTCTTCGTCGTCCTCGTCCTCGTCCTCGTCCTCGTCCTCATCATCGTCCTCGTCCTCGTCCTCATCATCGTCCTCATCATCGTCATTGCCATCGTCGTTTTCATCACCATCGTCGTCGTCATCGTATCCAGAACCATCGTCAGTGAGCGACACGGACGCGTACAGCGCTGCCGAGTCGTCAGCGTCAGCCAGCGCCGTGAGCGTGATGCCAGTGCCGGTCGCGGCCAAACCTGCGGCCCTGATCTACCTGTCGCACAAGGGGACATCATCGGGCCCGAAGGAGTCAATCCGATTGCCGAGAAGGAGCTCCGAAGGATCCATGCCCTTGGCGTGCCGCAGGCCCGGCGCAAGGCCCCACCAAAGTGGTCTCTGCCGGCGACTTCCCGCCAGCCGTACTCAGCAGCAATCCTGGCTGACTCAGGAACACATCCTAAGCATGACGCCATGTTCTACATGCATATATGTGCCAAGCCTCAGCGGCTGGTGTACTCGGGCTGGCTCACTTGTGATGAGGCCGAGTGGATGGCTGCGTACTTGACGGCACACAATGGCCAGCTGCCGATGCCCCCGCATGTGCCTTCGGCCGCCGAGGCTGTAGGCATGATGAGGACGGCGGATCTGGCGGCGCTGGGCAACGCGACGTCGCTGCGGCCCAAGAGCCGATCGGCCCGCACTGCCGTGAGCAAGGCGAGCGAGCTCCTGCTGCACGCGTCGCCACTGCTAAAGGCCATGCTGGAGGGCCTCAATCTCGAGGTTGCCGCCCGTAAGCGCGAGGCTGTCGTCGTGCGACGAGCAAACCGCCCACCGTTTCCGCCGACCTGGCCGAAGCTCGACTCGGCGACCTCGCGCACCGCTGTGCTCAACATCCAAGTCGCCACTGCGTACCGAATGCACCCGATCCGCCCGGCCATGGCGTTCCACAAGTTTGTCGTCGGGCATGCGTGCGGTAAGTCTCGCGTCGCCGACTACCGCCGCGAAGTTGCGTTCTCCGGATGGCTCACTGCTCAAGAGGCTCGCCTTGTCCGCGACGCCATCGTTAAGTGCATGACTATGCTGGACAAGTCGAGCCGGAATCCAGAGCCAAAGTCGCCGCCGAGCGCCCAGAGCCGGCAGCCGCGGTGGCCAGTCAAGTCCGTCGATCCGCTCGCGTCTCAAACCCGCAAAAAGCGCATCCGAGCCGCCGTCAAGGCGAAGAAGGTGCCGAGCCATACCTACTTTCCGCAGATGCACCACAAGCTTGCCGATGGCACACCCATTCCGATATCGGTGAGACGCCGCGCCGGCGTGGTGCCTTCGGACCACGGTCCGATGTACCTCTGCCATGTCCTCCACCCGCGTACCAACAAGCTCATTGTGTACTCTTGGCTCACCCTTGCAGAGCTGGACGCGCTCATTGTTCATCTCATCGCTCTCGACAAGCATGCGCGTCCGCAGCGCTCCCACGCTCGTCGCCGCGGCAGGTCGGTGAGCCCCAAGGTGTCGGCAAAGCGGCAAGTCCGACGCCGACGCCGACGCCCCGCCGCTACCGCCGACGCCGACGACTTTGACGACAGCACAAGCGACCGCCAGGAAGCGGAGCGGCCAACCAAGCGCCATCGGGGCCTGACACAATATGCCCCGCCAGGCGACGCGTCGTCGAGCTCATCATGGTCGACGTCAGACGACTCGGACTTTATACCGCCTACGGTGAAGCGAGCACACCGCCCGCTGAGGTAGGCGCAAGGTGATGGGTACTTTACGAGCCAGACGCGGGTCAGCTAGTTGTTGAGAAGGAGGTTGAGCATGGCTTCGGTCTCGGTGTAGCCGCGGCCATCGATCTTGAGCGACGACATGAAGGCATCCACCTCCTCGCCCGACAGCTTGTCGCCGAGCTCGAGGAGCATTTCCTCGAGGCGGTCGGCAAGGATGCGGCCAGAGGGATCGGCACCGAAACCGAGCTCGTTGCGGTCGATGGTGTCGATAGCCTCCTTGAGCGTTGCGCTCGGCACCAGTGTCGAGTTCTTGGCGTCGATCATCATGACAAACGAGTTGAAGTCGCACTGCGAGCCACCGCCGGCAGACTTCCACAGGTCGTCGATCTCCTTGGCCGTCTTGCGGATCCCGTTCGACATGAGCTGGTTCGACAAGTCCGATTTGGTGATGTAGCCCTTGCCCTCGCCATCAATGTACTCGAAGAGCTCCTTGTACTCGGCTGCAACCCGCAATCATTGCCATCAAATGTGAGTTACCGCCCCCCTCACAGACTACCAAAGAAAGGAACCTGCGCAAAAAAATGCCCCAACCGACGTCAGGCGCCCACTGGTGGCCGCTGCCCGCTCCCCGCCCCCACAACCACAACCACAACCACCCGTGAGCCCACAACCACACACAGCCTGCTTCTTCGCACGTACCAATGGTGTCCGAAGTAAGAGTATCCTGTCCTTACACGCACCGCATGGCAACCGTCCCGCAACCGCCCCATGCCGTTCGCCACAGGGTGAGTTTGGTCGCCCCCGCGCCTGATGCAGTGAGTTCGGGTGAAAAACGAGACTTTGGCCCCCAGCGCACGCGCACCCTCCCGGCCGTCCCTGCACACAAGCACGTCCTGCAAGAAACATCACATGCGCAGAGGCAGGTCAACTACCCAAGTTGCGTGTGCATTGCTGCATTTCGCTCCTTGCCCCTCATGCGTACCTCGCTCGCGATGCCGAACGACGACTTGCGCTTGGTGCGACGCTTCGACATGTTTCAGAAGAAGTGAAAAGCCAGGTGTAGCGGCGTGAGACGACCAACGCACGGAGCACGGGCCCAACCAAGGCTTGGGATCTGGCTCGGACCGAGCACGCCTTGCCAAGGCTTACAGCCATATTGCAGAGGCGCGCCTCGAGTCAGTGGCTCGAGCACTCCCAAGCTCATGTGTCCCAAGACGGAGTAGCAGCCAACGCAGCCACACAAGCCATGGCTTCAGCCACATCGTCCAATGCAGTGCAAGGAGGAGCAATGACCATGCCCGCATGGACGGTGGTTTGGGGAAGGGACAAAGTTATGAGCTCTCTGCTAGTCCTGCCCAAGCAAGGTGTCGCTCCTTGCGCCAGTACACTGCCGAGAGGTCGACCCAGATGAGCGGCGTGACAATGCCGCGCTGGCGTCGAAAGGCATCGACGGCAGCGCGGCAACAGGCTAGCGCGCCGTAGTCGTCAATGATGACAAAGCCGCCAGGAACGACGGCGTCGTAGAGCGTGGTGAGGACGGTCCATGTCGAGGCGTACAGATCGCCGTCGACGCGGAGAAGAGCCAGCTGCAGGCCTACCTCGGCCAGCGGTGGAAGACTCTCCTCAAACCAGCCTTCCACAAGGGTGACCCGCTCGGCGAGGCCATAGGCAGATAAGATGCTCTCGACCTCCTCTTTGCTCACCGCAAAGTCGCCAGCAGCAAATCGCGAGCTCTCATCGGGATTCGATGAGCTGCCAACATCAGGCAGGCCTGCAAACGAGTCTGCGCCATAGATGGTGCGGCCCGCGGCGGCGGCGCCAGATATGTGCAACATGCCTGCCATGACCACAAGCACGCCACCGCGCCAGACGCCAGCCTCGAGCACATCGCCGGGCACCTTCTCGGCGAGCACGGTGGCCATGGCCATCTGCACGTTGGTCAGCCGCTCCAACCCAACAATGCTGAGCACGCCCTCGCGGACCGGCGCCGCTGATCCGATACCAAACAGAGCACGCGTGTCGAGCAGACCGCCGCTTGCCTCGTCCTCCACGTAGCCGATGACCGAGTACTTAAGCAGCAGGAGATACAGCGCCTTTCCGGATCGAAAGTAAAGCGTCTCTGCCCCGGGCAAGCCCGCAAAGGCCTTGACCACCGCCTTGTCTCCCGGCGCACGCGCCACGAGCTTGCAGAACTCGCCCCAAGCCCACCGCGCATCGTCCGTCCCGCCGCTCGCCTCTGCCTCGGTCGTCGTCGTCGCTGCCGCCACCGCCGTCGCCGCCACCGCCGTCGCACTGCCACCTCCTTCCGTCTCGCCCTTTCCACCCCAGGTTGCCATCACTGTCGCGCGAGGTGACAGCGAGTGCGGTGTTTGCTGGCTACCCAGGGGGGGAGGAGGGAGGGGGGGGGGGGGGGGCGAGGGGGGGGGGGCTGAACAGTGCCAGCTACGACGGGAGCTTCCGCGCTCTGCAACTGGGTCTTCTGGTGTGCAGCAGAGAAGGGTTGATCTGGTGTGCAGCAGGGAAGGGGAGGAGGTGTTGCTTTAGAAGGACGACGCCTCGCCCTCGTCGCGACCAAAGAAGAAGATAAGGCCTGATGCGAGGAGGCAGAGCTGCTGGAGAACGATGGCGGCGCCGGGCCATGTGGTCTTGACCTTGTCCGAGTCGCTAGCGTAGTGGGCGGCCATGATCCAGAACCCGCCAATGACACCAGCAAAGGTAATGACGAGGGCAATGAGGAAGAAGACCCGCGCACGGTCGGCCGACCCGTTGGAGAACATCGAGCTGGCGTCGTTGCTGAGCTGGCCGGGCGAGACCAGGTTCATCCTGTGGCGTGGCGGAGAGCATGCAACGTGAGTGAGCGAGGGGAGTAAGAGACGACAGGGAGGGGTCAGGGTGGGGGTGGGGGAAGCACGATAGAGCTTGCGTACATGACGAGGCCGCCAGTGGAGAGCAGGCCGGGGATGTAAAAGTCAAAGCCGATGGCCTTGTCGTTGATGTGGTCCACATACGCATGAGCATCGATCCACATCCACCAACCGATGGCAAACTGTTGCCGTCACCATACATCAGCATCGACATCGCGGCATTGCCATAGTACCGCCATCGACATCAGCATTGGCATCGGGAGCCGGGGAGCACCACGCACCCGCGTCCGACCGTCCGACCGCGCCACCAGACAATCCAGGCACAGCCATACCATACCATGTCATACCATGTCATCCCATACAATGACATGCCATGACATGCCATGCCAGGCCGACCCGTCCGCCAGGCCGACCCGTCCGCCAAGTCCGCCAGCCAGCCAGCCAGCCAGCCAAGCCAGACGGCCGCCCACAGCACATACCACAGCACATACCCACCATAACCCAGAGTGAGCCACTCACCCTACTCCCATACCTACACATGGTACATCCCTTGCCTGCCCTTGTCGCCTTCCCCCCCCCCTCCCCCCC
>NW_013657673.1:572958-602027 GCF_000142905.1 Thecamonas trahens ATCC 50062 | reverse complement strand
CTTTTTAGATCATGTTCGGGTGGGGGGGGCGCCGGGAAAGACAATCAAGAGCAGCGTGGTACGAGACAGGCCCTGCCCCCCCCACCCACCCCCATCAAAAGGCTTGAGGCCTGTTTCAGGGATCCCAGTCCCTGGTCAACGAGGTAAAAGGTTTGCGGGGCGGTAACCCCGTGGGTGGCGATGGTAGAACCCCCGTTCCCCATGGGTTTTTTAAGAAAAAGAGGATCCCCCTCCTTTCCTTTCCCCCCCCCCCCCCCCCCCCTCCCCCCATCGCATCAACCATCCGTCACCCAACACAACAACGTAGCCAAACGTGTGCCACTGGTCTGCATCTGGTGCAAATCAATTGTCGTGACCTGTTTCTTTCCACCGTCTGATCTCTCTGTCGTGTGCGGCGGCACCGTTTTCTTGATCACCATTTTCTCGCCAATGCTCATGCGCGTCACCCCCATGCTCAAAGCAATAGTTGTTTACGACGACGACGACGGGGCCACGATCTCGTTCGGCACCCGGAACGGCTGCTCGCGCCCAGCAAGCACAAGATCGGCCTCGGGAACAACAAAGGCGAACGAGGGCGGCGGCGGCGGAAGGGCGGGCTCGACAGTTGGCAGGTTGACGTCGCCGTCGAGCTCGATGAGACGGATGCGGAGCTGCATGTCTGCCAGCCGCTCGGCGTCCTCGATTGAGGTCTCGGCCTCGAGCGGCCGGCCGAGGAGCGACCGGATGCCCTCGGTGACGGTGGCAAACGTGCGCCGGTCGGTGGCGGCAAACTGGACGGCGACCTGCGGGTTGTCCTCGGGGCCGATGGGTGTCGCTAGCAAGAGCGCGATCGACAGCGCCTTGTCGAGCGAGACCTGCTTCTTGGGATCGGCAAACATCGGGCATGTGCCACCGGTCACCACATCGGCAATCGAGGCGACCGGGACCTGGACCACGCCACCGATGGCGGCCTCGCCAGCCGCATCCTTGGCCGTGAACGCTAGCAGGCTGCCGAGAGAGTTGAGTTGGAGCCGCACGCCGACCGGCTGCTTGACCTTGCCCGACGGCGGGAAGAAGAGCGGGACGCCGCGCATGAGCACCGCCTTCAGCTGCTCCTTCACCACCGGCATCATCTCCTCCACCAGTGCGGCCTTCATCGCCAGCGTCTGCTCCGTCTCGGCCGTCTCGGCCGTGAGTCCCATCGCCGCAAACGTCTCCTCGATCGATCCGGCCTTGGCCTTGAGCTGTGTCACCGCCTGCCCGGCTGCGCGGACAAGCGCATCAATGCTCGACGGCCGCCGTCCAAGCACCTCCTGCAGCGTCTTGCGCGCAATGGCCACCACCATCGGATAGTCAATGTACTCGCCTCCAAACGAGACCCAGATCTGGTCCGCCACATTGACGCACACGCAGAAGATCTCCTCCACTGCGTTTGGGTGGTCGAGCAGAATGGCAGGCGCCACGTCATGCTCGTTTGCCTTGAGCGCAAACTCCTTTGCCACAAGATCCGCCATGCTCATCGCCGCGCCTGCCAGCGGATAGTCGCGGTCCGTCCGCGTCTGCTGCGACTGGATGAGTGTCGCAAACTCCACCGGGTCCTTGCAGCACATGTAGTGGAGGCAGTGGAGGCCAAACACTCCCGTCCGATTCATGTCTGCCCGCGGATCCGCGTTGGCAAAGCCAAACTTCTTCCACTGCGTCGTCACCTCGCCCTCGAGCTGCTCCGTCGGGTACACCGTGTGCCACAGCATCGCAAGCTTGTCCGCATGCTCAGTCTTGTCGTACGAGAACGACTCCTGGAGCAGAGCCTGCTTTGGCTCCAGCCACGCTGTCATGAACGCCCGCGTTTCGCTAGACTCGGCAAAGCCCGACGACGTGTCCATCACCAGGTTCTTGACCTCGGTCGGAAAGTCGAGCTCGGAGAGCGCCGCGATCATGGCGTTTCGCTCATCTCCCATCTTGGTCGCAAGCAGGAGCGTCGTGATCACAGACAGTGCATGGGCCCGCACGTTGAGATCCGCAGAGTTGACCAGCGCCTTGACCACGGCCTCGTACGGCTTGGACGGCGGCCCGGCGCTCGTCGCCCCGTAAGCGCGAGAACCGCCGCCCGGAGGACCGCAACAGCCTCAGGCCCTGAGCTTCCATATCCTTGCATCAGCGCCAGCGAGTTGGACACAATGTTCGACTTGGGCGACGTGATGCCTTCCGCAATCTTGAACACCACATCCTCGCTCAGAATCGACCACTCGGCGTAGTTCATCGCCAGCGGCAGCACCGCAAGCACTGCTGCGAGCAGGTTGCCCTTGCTCTCCTTCACCAGCCGAATGAGCTCACTGAGCCCGCTGGCGTCGATAAACACCGACGCAAACTCGTCCTCCATCAGCCGCTTCTTCAGCTCCACAAAGATCTTGCGGTCGTCGTGCTTCAGCGCATCAATCGCCATCGGCACCGCAATCTTCGCCCCCAGCTGCAGCTCCAGCGTCTCTCCATCCAGCTCAGCAATCCATTGCGAGCCCCATTCCTACAATTATCCACGCCCAAAGAGCCCAGGGCCCTCACTCTTTCCATGAGTCCTCTCCCACCTCTAGCCACCGTACCATGCATTGCATGCATGCAACGCAACCGATGCCAATCTGAAACAGCCATGGCCAAAAAATGACAGGTCACGCCAGAAGACTCCCCCCTCCCCCTTCCCCGCCTTCCTCCCCCTCCCCTCCTCCCTCCTCCCCCTCCTCCCCAATTCCCCCCTCCTTCTCCCCCCTCCCTCCCCTCCCCTCCCCTCTCCCCCCTCTCCCCCCCCCCCCCCTCCCCCCTCCCTCAGCCCCGCCCCCTTTCCCCCCACGCCCCCTCACACAACAACGAATGCATGTCGACGAAAGAAGCCACCCATGCCCGCGGGCAAACCAGACGAGAGCCAGAAAACAACCGCCACCCCCCAACCCCCCACCCCCCCCCCTGCTTCCCTACCTCTTGCGACACTGCCTTTCGGGAGGTGGCATGGACAAGGACGAGATCAGCAGGTGGACGACCCACCACTCGGCATGCTGTAGACGCAGCCGTAATGGCATCGTAGAACGTTCCGTTTGGGTTGAACGTCATGTCCACAGGCGGGTTTGGCGCAAACATGACCTTAACCGACACGCTCATCTTGCCCAAGTTCTGCGAGTCGAGTCTTGCCGCCCACAGCCATCAACTCGCCCACATCCGTTTTACTCGGGCATCACAATCATGATCGGCACGCTGCCACTCTCGCCCTCATCGTCCTTCTCGTCGTCACTCTCGGTTGCCACAACAATCTCAACCGGCGAGCCCTCTACGTCCAACCGCCCGCCGGCCAACGTCACCCGGATCTGGATGCTCCGCCCGGCCACAAACGACTTGACGTCGACCACGGCCTTGCCGTCGTCGTCGATAGCAATCTTGGTGGCTGCGAGCCCGCCGACAGCCTCGGCACAGAGCCCGACCACGCTCGGGTTGCCCCACTCGTCGCGCGCAGCGCCCACCTCTAGCAGCCGCCGCCACGCCCCGAGCTCAGCTGCCTCACTCGTTCTCCGCACCTCAGCCTTGTGTCCGCACATCGGCCCAGCCCGCACGCAAACCGGCGCAACCAGCCCAGCCCGTGCAAGTGCCAGGCTGTATTGCCCGACGTGGACAAATGCCCACAGCGCCGTGTACGTCCCGTCGCCGTGGTCCATCACCCGCCCGCCCGCGGGGCTTGCCTCCAGCTCGCTGCCGGCCACCGGATTGCCGTGTTCGTCGCGGAGCGCCACCCGCCACTCCACCATTTCGTTGGCGCTCACGCTGCTCTTCGGTTCGGCAAGCACGACGCTCTGCGCCGCGTCGACCTCGCCTGCAGTCACCTCGCATACCCGCCGCGCGATCGCTGTCCGCACCGGCCAGTGGTCCTCGTCTTCAAAGTACACCGCCACCTCGTAAACTCCGATCCTGTCGAGCACAAACTGCGCACCGTACACCCCGCGCCCGATCGCCTCGGCCTCGGTCGCCACCTTCATCCGCGCGCCTGCCTTGGAGCCCCAGAACCACGACCGCCCCGCAGCCACAACCACAATCCGTTGCCGCGCCCCGAGCGCATACTCGTACGCCTCGCCACGCCCGTCCGCCACAGCAACCACCACCCGGCGCTCCTCGCCCGCCCGCCCGCTGTACAGCCCGTTGCCCGTCACCTTGCACGCCTGCGGCCACACCCGCCACGGCGCAAGCGCAACTCCCGAGCCGCCCATCACAAACGGCGTCTTGACAGACATCGTCCCCACCACAGGCGCCGTCGCCCGCCGAGCCAGCACTGCTCGGCCCGCACGGGCGGCCTGTCGCCTCGTCTGCTGCACGCCAGGTAGCATCCGCATACCCAGTCGGCCCATCCCGCCCTCGCCCACCTCGCCTGGCCCAAGCGCCTCCTCCTCCACCTCGCCATGCCACACGTCGTTCGCCCACCCGCAGCCTCCACTCTCCGTCCATCCGCCGTACACAACCATACGTTCACCGCCCATGCACATGACACCGCCAAACCGTCCCAGCGGCAACTCGCCCGAAGTTGCAAGCAGTACCTGGCTCCACTCGCCACTCTGCACGTCCAGCCGTGCAAGATCGCCCAGCAGCCCGCCTCCGCTCCGCCCGCCAAACACATACATGAACTTGCCCACCGCGCTCGCGCTATGCCCCGCTCGCCCCAGCGGTCGTGCTCCCCACGTACTCACAGAACTGAACACCCGGCTCACTCCGTTGTAGCTCACCACGTCGTCCAGATACCCGCGCCGCCCGCGTCCGCCAAACACATACACCAACTGGCTCCCGCCCGCGAGTCCCACCCCGCCGCTTCCGCCGTCGCCACCCGCAAGGCCCACAGCCACCGCGCTATGCATCGACCGCGCTTCAAACTTGCCGCGTACCACAACAGCACGCCACTCCTCGCGCTCAGTCTCCAGCTCCCACACATCGCCGAGATACTGCACACCGCGCTCCGTCACATACTCGCCGCCAATCACAACCATCTTGCTCGCCCCGCCGTACCCGCCGAGCTGAACCGCAGCATGCCACGCCCGCCCGCGCGGCACCTCGCTTCCGCTGCCCTTGCTCCGGCCCATCCGTTGCCAGCTCTCCACCCCGTCTCGCACAACCTTGCCCACAACAACAGAGTCCAGCGCGAGCCCGCTCGCCCCATACCCACCAAACACAAACACCTTGGTCTGCGCGTAGTTGCTCACGCTCGTGTGCCCAAACCGCGCACCATCTGCCAGCGTATGGCCGCCGCTCGCGTACTCGCCGTCGTCCAGCGAGATCATTCCATACTCGTCGAGCACTAGACGAGACTCGAGCCCCGCGAGAACTTCGCCGCCACGCCGCTGCCCTCCACTCCCACCTCCGTCCATCCACCGGCGCTCCACACCGCCGCCGCCGTCTCGGTTGCCTCGCCGTACATGATCGCCAACAGGGCTTGCACTCTGCACGCTCACCAGCCCAGACTCCACAGCCATCCCTGGTGACACCACAAGCTGCACGCCGCCAAGCAAGCCAGCACCCGGCCCGCGCCGCCCTCCACGCCCCCGGCCTCGGCCTCGACCTCGACCTCGGCCCAAACCTCTTTGGCCCTGGCCCCGGCCCCGACTCCGCCCGCGGCCCCGGCCTCGCGGCCCACGCAGCGGCGAGAGCGCCGCCCGGTCCGTCGCGGCCACACCAATCATCATCGGCGGTACAGTTGCTCCGGCCTCAACACCGCCCATGTCCACCCCGCCCTTGGTCCGGAATCCGTACCCGCCAATCGTGAGCACCCATGGCACCGGCGGCGCCTCGCACTTGCTCACCTCTGCCACCACCCCAGCTCGCAGGCTCGCAGGCCCGCCGTAGCTGTACGAGAGGCACCGAAACTCGGCGTTGATCGTCGCCGCAGCGCCGTTGACCACGCCCACACCTACGTGCCCCAGTGGCAGCATCCCAGCAAAGCCAGAAGGCATCGCCACCACCAACAGCTCGTCGCCGTCCACGCTCACACGGCAAACACCGGCGTCTCCACGCACTGCCTCAAAAACCACGCCCAGCTCGTGCTCGAAACCGTCGTTGATGACAGACAGCCCATCGCGGCCGCTCACGGCCCCCCACACTCGCCCGCCACCGTCACAGTCCCACGACCGCATCACCAACCGCGTCTCCACCCCAAACTCAAAACCAACAACCACCCGCCCCCGCGGCGCAGGCTCACCGGCCTCCAACTCATCGGAAAACACAAGGCCCGCACGCCCAGCAACCACAGATCCGGCACCGCCGCGAGCCTCCAGGAGGCCCGCTGCTGCCGATGGCCCCACGCTCACGAGCACGCCTGCCGAAAACCCGTCCGCAAGCATCTTACGCGTCTTGGTCAGCAGGCTGCACGCCGCACGCGGCCGCTCATGCCCGGCCTCGAACCCGCCGGTCACCAGCGACACGCTGCCGGGCCCAAACACCTGCCATCCCGGCTGAAGCGCAGACTCGCCGCCTACGCCGTCAAACGTCGGAATAAGAAGCGGGGCAACCTCGGCCTGCCACACGCCCACAGCCACGCGCTCCACGTCCCAGCTAAGCGCCACCACGTCCGCTGGCCCGGTCGCAGGCCCTTCGCCGCCGCACACCACCCGCACCCGCTTGCGCGCTAGTCCCAGCTCCTCAAGCACCCGCGCCACAGCCTCAGCCCGTCCGCGCGCCAGCGCGTCAGATCCCAGCCCCGGCGCGCTCCGTTGGCTCCCAACCGCAAACGCCCGCGCCACGTGCCCGGTAACATTGATCGAGAGGAACGGGAACCGCTCCATCAGCCGCACCACATCCCGCAGCGCACCAGCCTGTTCCCGCTTAACAAACGCCGACAACCGCTCGAACAAGATCGGTGGCTCCAGCACAGGTCCTGCGTTAGTCATCCGCACTTGCGCCGTCACAAGCAGCTTGGCCAGCGGCGGCCGTGTCCGCCGCCCCGCAAGCTTGCCCAGCCCCACCTCGATCAGCTTCTGGTACGCATACCCGCGCCCGATCACCAAGCTCCCGCTCTCCACACGCGGCGGCCGGGAAACCGCCCGTGGTGCATCAGCCACCGCGGCGGCATGTCCTGCGTGTACACGCTCCCGCCAGCATCCATGTCAACCAGCTGCACGTACACGTCGCGCACCCGATACTCGGCAGATGCCTCGCGGCTCCAGAACATGAGCCCCAGCTCACAAGCGTCGTCACTGAGCACTCCGCTCACCTCGTCCTGCACCAGCCACAGCTCTTCCGATGCCGAGTAGACGCCAACCCACGGCGAGCGGCCGCTCTGCCTCCCGTTCCGCGGCACGCCCACCACCACAGTGAACAGTTCGCCGAGGCGCGAGGCGTGCCACCCGCTCACCGCAGCTTCGCTGTCCAGCGCAGGCCCATCCCAGGCCATAGACTCTTCCTTGGCCGTAAACACCGCCTTGCCCGAGACCACAGCCCCACCGGCCTCACCCACACGCGGCGCGCCCTGTCGCAGATAACCGACGTACCGCCGCTTGTCGCCGACGCCCACAAACAGCGACTCGCGCTTCAACTCACCGCGCGCCTTGTGCAGCGACTCCACATGGACACGAATCGCAATGACCCACCGAAACCGCGCGTCCAGCTCGCCCACCGCATGCCCGGCAACAAGCACGCCCAGCGGCTGCTCCGGTACTTCCACAACAGAGCCACGGACTCGCTGCTCGTACTCCCGACAGACTCGCTCAGCCTCCGCTGTCGGCGCCACCAGGCCCCACACCCCGCGACTCAGTGCAGCCAGCGAGACGCTCAACACCCGCCCACCGATCCCGGCTTCGCTTCCAACTGCAGCTCCTGAGTCCACTGCCACCTCTCGCGCCCATATTCCAATATCCACAAGCGTCTCTGCGCTCACAGCGTCGAGCGTCCCTTGCCCAGCGCCAACTGCCACCGACGACACCCGTGTTCCACCGTCGAGCCCGGTGCTCGCCACAACCGCAAACAGCGGTCGCGTAAACACGTCGACAACATCAGCGTCAAACACCTCGCCAACGCCCAGCTCGGCGAGACTCTCGGCTGCCAAAACTCGGACTCGGACAACAGACACTCCAAAGCTGAGGTGAATAACCAGCGGCCGCCTCTTGCTCTTTGCATCACTCGACCACTTCATGTCCACCTCGTGGAGGCCGTCGAGACTGAGCTCAACTGGGTCGCCGTCGTCACGCCCGGCCACCACCCTCGGACTTCCATCATTCTCCACGCACACCCCAATCAGCCGCTGCGTGTCCGACACGCCAAACATGCATGCGCCCTCGGACTCCACCCTCATCTGCAGCCAGAGCTGCGGCCGCGCTCGCGGCAACGCCCCATGAACCACCATCGCTTGACTGCGCAAGCCTCCGTCACACACCCCCAGCGTGAGCACTCGCTCGCGCGCGCGCCCCTTGGACACGCAAACGCCTGCAGACGTCAGTTCAACCGCACGGTTGAACCGTGCTCGTTGCGCAAGTTCGCTTGCGCTCAGCCGATTCACCACAGGCACGCGCCCGCCGCCGCCCACCGCCACCACTGCGCCCTTGATCACAAACTCACCGTGCGCAAGTGGCGAGTAAACCTCCACGCCAAGCGAAGCAAGGTCCATGCTCGCCACACAGTCGCTCCGTCCCGCGAGCCACTCTACCGTCACCCGCCCGCCAAGCCCGTGCCCCATCACCACAGGCGCCGCCGCCGGGCTCTTCAGCCGCGCCAGCACAGCCTCCACAGGCAGCGTCGAGACAGCGAGCTCCGGCGAGGCTGCAAGACCCTCGCCGCTCCGCGCCGCCCACCACGCCCCATCACAGCCCGCGCCCACAAACGTCACGCCCACGTTCCACGTTCCGCTGCGTGACACCCGCTCTCGCAGCGTCGGCGCTACCACAGGCAGCCACTGCCCACTCCCGGCCGAAAGTATGTCGCCGGCCCGCGCCCAGCCCATTTGCCCGAGCACTTCGTCGTTTCGCATCCACTCGTCGCCACTCTCCAGCCCCGCGAGCACTTGCTCAAAGCCCACAAACGTGGCCCCGTCAGACAGCGCAACCACAATTGGGACGCTCCCAGCGCTCACGCTCGTCGGCTCCACGTGGAGCGAGACATGAACTATGATCGGCGAGCTCACCGCCAGAGGTGACCGCCACAACGACTCGAGCTCCGGCCACACCACCGTCGCCGGACCGCACAACCCGTCCCGCTCTCGCTGATGGCACCCGCACCGGCACACTTCGCTCGGTACTCCTGCAAGCGCACCATACTCAAACCGCGAGATCCTGTGCCGAAGCCATGACGCCCCAGGGCCAGACGTGCCAGTAAAGCCGAGGTAGCCGGCTGCAGGCACGTCGCCGCTCACAAGCCGCGCCGCCATAAGCGGCACGCCATCGATCTCGACATGCAGCAGCGGCGCCTCCACAGAGCTCGCCGGCTCGTACCGCACAAGCACCTCGTGGACGCCTCCGTCGCACAGGTCGCCCACGTTCTCGACGGCTGCCACTTTGCCGCCGTCATGCGCAGAGTGGACGCCCAGCCTTGTGTAAATCGGCCCATCAGGCTGCTGACACGAGACAAATCGGAGCGAGAACGCGTCCTCCAGCCCAACACAGCCAAGCCCGGCGCCCGAAAAGCCGAGCGCCTGGAACCGCGCTGGGTCGTTGTGCGCCACAAGCGCAAAGCCAAGTCCGAGTCCGCCGTCGTCGCGCTCGGCCTTGTACTCAAACACAACCACAAATCCGTCCGCCAGCAGCCGCCGCGTGAGCAGAAACCCACCACCGGTCGATCCCTGTTTGTGCAGCGTCGACGCCACACCCTGCGGCGGCGCAGGTGTTAGCTGCAGCTCGCCGTTCTCCACAATAGCAGGTCCCGATGTGTACATGCCCGCCGTCTCAAACACCATCGACGTGTGCGAAAACGCCGCGTCGAGTCGCTGCCCATTCGTGACCTGCACCAGCGGGAGCGGCAAGCCCTGTGCACGCCGACACTCGCAGCAAAGCACGGCGCTCGCTGAGCTTCGGCAACAAGCGCCACGCTCAGTGCCTCCTTGCTCACGTCCACGTCGTCAAGCTCGTCCGTCGTCTCTACAAGCGCATCGTTGAACTGCCCGTCGCCAGACTCACTCGACGACTCGCTCCAGCTCCGGCCCCGCCGTCGCCGCTTGGGGGAAGCCCGCTCCCGCCCCTCAGCCACGGCATGCGCCAGTGCCGGTCCGGGCGGCATCCGCCGCAGCACTCGCGAGAGCGATCGCGGCGCCTTGCAGTCGTGGTGCGGCCGAATGAGCGACGAGAGCAGGCCCCGACTCGGGCTCGAGCTCGCACCGCCCAAGCTTGCCAGCACACTTGCTCCGCTTCGACGTGTCAATGACCGTGACAGCGCGCGCGTCACCAGCGCCACTTCGTCGTCGTCGTCTACATGCCTCCGGCCGTGCTCAACCGCCGGAGGCGCCATCAGCGCCGCGCACGACCGGCGCTGGCCAGGCTCAAGAAGTCCAAAGTACTCGTCCGCCGTCGAGAGCGGCGGTTTGTATCTGTTGTCCTCGCCCGTGTACCCGTGCCGTGAACCAAAGCCGAGAACTCCCGACTGCGTATGCGTCGCCAAGTCGTACACTCGCTCGCGGCACACATCAGGCGCGCGACTCTGCTTGTGGCCAGGTAGCCGTCGCGCCCGTACCGTCGCCACGCTGCCAAGCACCCAACTCTGCTCCACAGCTCCGGCGCCGGGCCCAGAACATGCCTCGCAACCGCACACATCCGCCGCATACCCGTATCGTACAACCGTTTCGTCTGCCAGTGGATACTCGGGCCACGCCACAGGTCCCCGCGGCAGCACAGCCTCCGCCTCCACCTGTACATGGCATCCACACACGCAGTCGTCAGCAACGCTCGGTTCCACAATCTGGTCAGCTCTCGTTGGCGCTGCCGCGTCGTAGCCAAAGTCAAACACCACGTTTGGGAGCGGCGACGTCGAAGGAGGTGCTCGGAGCGCCACAGTCTGCTGGCATCCGCCCCGGACCCGATCATTGTCGATGCCCATCGACACCAGCATCTTGCATACCCGCCTCGCCCGCGCACTCGCCAGTTTGTGATGTCGACGCGAGACCGCAACGCCCGACTGTTCCGGCACCGCAGAGACAAGAATGTGTACCCGCGCCCGCGGATAGAGCGCGAGCACGTCGTAGACTGCCCGGATACCAACCGCGTTCGACGGTGACGGCATTCGGAGTGCACTCTCGCCAAGCATGAAAATCAAGGGGAGTGTGAGCGTGCCCACACCGCCGCGGATCCGCAGCTGCGGCGTAGATGCCGCCTCGGGCACACAAAACAGCGCACCCACACACCCGCAGCACCCGGCGCCGGAAGCTGCTTCCCAAACCGCAGGCTGAGGTGCGGCGTGGCACTCGCACCCACACGCGCGATCGGCCGCCGACGGCGGTACCACCACTGGCGCCAGCTCCACTCGCCCGGACCCGCGCCGCCCATCGGGCGCCCCGCTCGACGTGTGGATCCGGACTGGGTCTACTCCGTTGTCGACAAGAACTGCCTTGACCGCCGCTGCTCGCGCGAGAGCCAGCTCCTCCGGCCGCCCGTACCACAGACCTCCCGACGCATCGTACCACGGATACACGCCGTCGGCCAGCAGACCGCTCACCCGTCCCACAACGCTCAGCTCTACAAAAAGTACCGCACCAGCAAGTGATACGCCGCGTTGAGCAGCCGCTCGTTGACCAGCGATGCCGGCGCAAGCATTGCCGAGCACGCCACAAACTCAATGTGAGCTTCAAACTCGACAAGCCCCGGCCCGCTCCGGTACAGCACTCCTGGCATGTCGTCCAGCGAGCTGTACTCGCGACGCAGCGCGCATTGACAGCACGCATGCGCCCGCGCTGGCGGCGGTGCAAGCGTCGGGGGCTCCCACTCGTTGTGGCACCCACACTCGCATACATGCCGCGGCAGTCCCTCCCGGAGTCGCGCTGCGGTTTCACGCTCTCGCTTCGCCGCCCGCCGGTCGGCCAGCCGCTCAGCGTCGCTGTCAGCCACCAGCGTCTTCGCCGGCTGTAGAATGGCGAGCTCCGTCCTTCCGCCCCGCGCATCAGACCCGGCCCCGCGCCCCTCCAGGCGATCCGCGGCGACGCCGCGCTCGACAAGCGACGCTACTACCGTTGCTGCTCGCATCGCGCACAAATCCATGTTTGACGCGCCAGCCACAGGCTCGCCCTCGGCATCGCGCACATTGTCGTGTGCCCGATGGTCTGCCGTAGCGTCATACCAGTGTGGGTCGCTCCGCCACACGCTCACGCACCATCGAGTGTGTGGCGAGCGTGCAAGCAGCGAGGCCAGTCCATCCAGCACGAGCTTGTTGAGCCTGTCGGTATCCTCGAGTCGTGCCCCGCACGCCTCCCACTGCAAAGACCGCTTGAACACAATCCGGCTGCCTTTGATCGCCAGCAGTGGCGACGAAAAGCCCGGTACCTGCAGCTGCGGCACAACGAGGCAGCTGGGACAGCAACTGGCGTGGCAATTGCAAGCACACGCCGCTGTAGTTCCAAGCCGATGGCACGCACACGCACATGCGTCAGAGTCGCCATGCATCGGCTCAAACGAAAGCGAGTGAATCGCAAACGTCGAGTGCGTGAGCGACGAGTGCGAGCCGACAAAGCCAACAAAGCCGACGTCCGGCAGCGCCTCGCGCGGCAGGTCAGCAGTGAGAATAACGCGCTCATTGAGCGAGATGACGACGTGCCCGTCAGGCCCGACAACCATGCCCACACTTTGCTTATGAGGCGTGAGCAGCGACGGTGCGTCGGGAAAGAGTGCCAGCGACGAGTCATGATGCGATGACAGCGGCGTGTCTGGCGACTGCCGCACTTGGAGCGAGATGTGCGGTGTGTGCCGCGGCACGCCAGTGTCGACGTGGTGGTGGTGGTAGACGTCAAACTCAAGCGCAATCGCGTTGCGGATGCCCGCATACCCGTTGCCGTCACCAGCCCGGCCTTCGGCGAGCGGGCCAGCGGGATCGCTCTGTAGCACAAGTGCGAAGCCGTCACCGGGAATCGAGCCCATCATCGTGCGGATGCTAAACTCAAAGTGAAGCTCAAAGCCATCGGTGAGGAGCCGCGGTTCCCGGACCCAGCACGCGCCCACCGATGACGTCCGGGTCGCCGGCGGTGTGGCAGGTGTCAGCAGGAGCACCGACGATTCGTCAACAGCAGCCACGCCACAGAGCGAGAGGAGTGAGTACGTCTCATCAAAGAACGGCAGCTCCACCGACGAGAGCAGCCGCGCAACCTCAGACTCGGAGACCCGCCCAAGATGCGCCCGGCACGAGCAGCATCCCAGCGATGCCTCGGCAGAGTACGACGTCGGGAGTGCTGTCGGTCGGGTCACGCCCTTGCAAGCGCACTCGCCACACACGTTCTCGGGCTTGGTCGCCAGATACGGGCTCGATGCCCCGCCGGCGGCAAGTTCCGAGAGCGAGACCGCCGCCGCAAGCGCAAGCCCACTTCGCCTCGCCTCTTCGCCACGCTCGCCGTGACAGAGGCACTCGCAATTGCCGCATTGTGTACCACCACAGTGCTCGATCATGGCGTCGACAAGGTGGGGCGCAAAGGCTCGCGGCGGGAGTGTGGATGTCAGCTCAAACAGCGGATGGCAGTCGCACACACACCCGTCGCTTCCGCCGAGCACGCTCGACGGAACGGTAAAAGTCCATCGCCCGACGTCGTGGGTCGACGCGCTCGTCTCGGGATTACTCGCAGCAAAGCCAAGAACAAACGCCGGGTAGCTCACCTTTTCGGTCTCGTTGCTCAGCTCAGCGCCAAGCAGTGCCCGTGGGAGCGTCACACGTGCCACCTCGTCGTAGTCGAGCTCAACCACCAGAAGCGCGTTGGTGCCGATGTACTCGACGTGAACGGCGTGAAAGTCGCCATCGAGCACACTGCCCAGCACGCTGTGATCGTCGACGCTCGCGCGCGCAACCTCGATCGGCACTCCACCACATTGAGGCTCATACATCTCGACCACTAGCTCGGCGCCGCGCGAAGCCGTCGCCGGCGACGTCTCGAGTCTGAGGCCGAGGCCGCGAGCCGGACCGCTGCCTGGAGCCGGCGCAAACGAGGAACCGGCCGCGTCGGCCTGGATGAACGCAGTCACGCCCGAGCCGGGCGTGGCCGGTAGCGACGGTGCCAGACGCACTTCGAACTCGAGCAAGAAGCCTCGGCCAACAATCCGCGGCTGGCGGAGCCACACGGCGCCAGCAGCATCGATCTCATCGGACGTGAGTCTGATCACATTGGCTGTGAGGGAGGCCGCACCAACAAGTGCAAGCTGCGACGCAACTTTGCGCGCCTTAAACGAGGTGAGGAGCAGCGGCATGTGCTCCGGTGTGAGGACCGAGCAGCCGCAGCACGGCGGTGAGCATCCGCAGCAGTGCGATGCAATTGCCAGCGTGCCAGCCTCGATGGCTGCCATCGTTGCTGCGGTTGCAGCAGAGGCCTCGACCTCCAGCATTTTCTCAAGAGTCCGGATTCCAGACTCATCCACGCCCTGGTGGTGAACCGTGTAGGCCTGGGAAAAGAGCCCGATGTAGCTCGGATTCGACTCTGGCCTAACGACGCACTGGTGGCAGCCACACTCGCATGAGACTGATGCCACCGTCCGTGGGTATCGTGCTCTTGTCGGCGGAGCTGGGAGCTCTGGTGCATGGCATGAGCACATGCATTGCGCCTCGCTTAACGACGCCGGGTCGGTCTCGGGCTCGACCGTCAGCTCTGCGACGTTGACCGAGCGTGCGAGCGTGTTGGTGGCGTTGGCGGTGAGTAGTGCCGGAACAGCGATCGGAACGAGCCGGGCGACCGGAAGGACAACCGCGAGCACGTCCTCGCCGTTGAGGCCGACGTTCAGCGCGTGGCCATCGCCCGGTGCATAGACAAGGTCGATGGTGACTGGAAGGATGCCAAGCCGCAACGCTTTGGCGTCGGCGGCTGGCAGCGTGCCAGTAACTGTCACGTCGTCACTGGCTTCACCGTCAACCTCGAGCGGCCCAAGCGTGGAGACGACGGTTAGCGTAAAGGTGACGTCGCTCTTCCGCGACTCAACCTGCTTCAGAACGACGGTGACCGAGAGCGGTGCGCCGCGCGACCGAGGATCGGCCTTGGCCGCGTTGGCCGCCCACCGCGGGTCGCGAATGGCATGTGTAGCTGGTGGAAAGAGCGCAAGAACCAGTGGCGCAGAGGTCTGCGAGTGTGACATCTCAATCTCGCCGGCGCCGCGGAGGTAGAATCCGTTGGCAAGAAGCGACGGGAGCGAGTGCGCAACGTAGCCAGTCGCTGATGCGGTCGGTCGTCGCGGAAGCAGCGCAATGCCGTTCAAGCTCTGCTCTCCGGGCTCGGCAACGTCAAGCAGGCCCGAGCCCGACTTGGAGAACAAAGCCGCTGCCGGTGACATCGGCGTCGTCGGCGTCGTCGGCGTCGTCGGCGACCGCGGAGACATGCCCTCCAGTAGCGGTGTAGCCTGGCCGCCGAGCACAACTTGCGCCAGCGAGTGAACCGCCTTGAGTGTGATCAGGCTCGGCAAGTCGGAAAGCGCCGCGCCCTGCTCCTCGCGGCATGTGCAACAGTAGAAGTGGTGCGCGAGCACATCGTCCGGTTTGTGGCACCGGCATACACAGAGGTCAGCATCGGCCGCACTCGAGACTGGTCCAGTCAAGTTGGTCATGTGGTACGCCAGCGAGAGTGCCGGCCCGGTCACCGCCCACCCGAGCAGCGACTCATTGACCGTCATCGTCATGTACATGCCGCGCGAGAAGGTTTGCGGAACGGGCCAGGTCGGCCGCGGGCTTGGCATGTCAAGTGTAGTGTCCGGGATTTTGTCGAGCGACGCCGTAGAGCCTGGACCTGACCGGCACAGCCGCATCGACCGCAGCTGGAGCGCAGGACCTGGCGAGAGGACAGGCACCAGCTCCAGCTCGAGACTGTACTGCGCGCCATAGAGTTCGCTGGCTTCCATCGGCCATGGAATGACCACGCTCTCGGGTCTGCCAGCGACCGGAGCCAGCGTCACGCCGCTGTCGGAGAGCGAGACCGCCAATAGGGTGGCGGCCTCGCTCGGGATAGGCGACGAGATGATGCCAAAGATGAGCGGAGTGAGGTCGAGGACCCGATCGGGCGTCTCACAGAGTTCAAAACCCCAGACCACAAGACCAGGATCGAGGACTGACTTGGGCGCCTTGAGCACATGATGAACGTAGGCCGAGCCAGGGTGGGGGAGGTGATCAAAGACAGCCGAGTCCTCCAACGGGTAGGTCATGGCCAGAGGACGGAGCAGCGGGAGGACGTCCGGGACGGCAATGTTATGAACAAAGCGACACGAGCAGCAGTAACAGCCGCCAGCACTGATGATATCTGCCGCCTGGCACTTTGTGCACTCGCAGCAAGCGAACATGTGCTTTAGCGCCGCAGATGCCGCTGTCGGGTTGGACAGTGCCGCCACCGACGCGTGGTGCGAGAGCATGTGCCCGTTGGAGCGTTGGACAGGTTAAGGCAAAGACAGAGAGGGAGCGCGCGTGTGTGTGTGGATGGAGGTACCTGTGTTCGGCTGCGGTGCAATGTGGCGTGGGTTGACCTCTTGTGAGAGCAGTGTAGGGAGTTAACGGCGATGAGAGGGGACGGGTTGAGGGAGTTGACAAATGGGGCGGCGTCAGCGGGTTGGCCGTTTGGCGCGAGCGCGACGGCTGGCGGGTGCGCAAGCACGTTGATCAGATGGGTGCGTTCAACGGTTCAAAATGGCCTACAATGAGAACATCGAGTTAGAGGTAGTCATGTTGGCCGAGACGGCACGCTCGCGAGGATCGTCGGCGTCGGCGTCGGCGTCGGTGGCTACGTCGGTGTTGTCGTCACCAGCGAGAGCACCGAGCGGATCGTTGACGGTGGCAAAGGGATCCGCCGGAGCACGCGCCGTGCCGCGAGAGCGGGATGTTGATGCGCGGGCACTCTTCTTGCGGCGCTTTTTCTTCGACACAGCGCGCTTGGCGATGGGTTTGGGTGTGTCCGGCTTGGGGACACGCGGCGGCGGCGGCTCGTCGCGGCTCGAATCACGGCGCTGCTGGAGGATAGCGGCGATGCGGAAGACCTCGTCGTCGTCGTCATCGAGATCACCTTTGCTCTCGTCGCCGTCGCCGTCTCTGCCAAAGAAGCCACGTGACTCCCGCTTCTCGACCGCCGATGTGGTGCGGAAGAGGTACGAGTCGGCACGGGTCGCGGCGGTGTTGGTGGGCAGCCGCGAGGTGGTCGACGAGAGCTCGGGGCGGCCGAGGCCAGCGTGCAGCGCCGAGTGTGCGGGTGCCGAGCCGGCCACAGTGTCCGGCACCGACGCCGCTGACGGCTCTGAGACGTTGAACGAGCTGAGCATGTCCGGCTCGTAGCCGATGCCAGTCGAGCGATACGAGCCGGCGATCGAGGCCGCACCTGACGTCGAGCCGCCGGTCGGGCGCGCGCTGCTGGCACCAGGGATGGCAAGCGCGCCGGGTGGCACTGGGCCGCAGGCAGCCTCAACTTGCGCCGTCAGCATCCGCGCCGCGACCCGCGCGCCCGGCATGGCCGGGCTAGCCTCTGGCTCGCACACAATCGACGTGAGGTCGTCGAGGACCGAGACCATGGTGTCGTCGATGAGGCCGTGGACAACCTCGTAGTGGGCGTCCTTAACCTTGGACGAGAAGCGGTACTTTTGCTGTACACGCGCAACCAGCGCGTCGGCCTCGCGAAGCATGCGATGCATGCGCTGTAGCGTCGAGTTGCGGAGCGGGACAACAAGGCTCGACGAGAGCAGCGGCATCAAGACTTCCAGTCGCTTCAGCACAGCGTACGCAGACAGCCGCTTATCGGAAATGTCCATCGAGACCGGGCCAAATGCAAGGAGCGTCTCGAGCGAGTCGCGGATGCGGGTGACCAGCGGCGAGGACGGCGGCTGCATCGGCAGCATACGGAGGAGGACGCCCATGACGTGAGGCGGGAAGCCCGGGACCATGGCAGTGGCGTGAGGGAGTGGTTGCGGCGCAGCGGCAGGCGCGGGCACGGCAGGAACGTCCGGAGTGGCTTCCGGCGTGGGTTCCATCGCAGGTTGTGGGGTGGGCTCGACCGCGGGCTCGGCTGCGGGCTTGGCGGTGGGCTCCGGCGAGAGAGCGGCGGTGAGCGACGACTTGGCTGGCCCGCGATGCGCAGGTGTAGAGGGCGCAAATGTGACGGAATGTGTGGTGTGCTGCGCGTCAGCGGCGCCAGCGGTGGCGGCCTCGGTGCCAGCGACGGCGGTCGGGGCCGTCCCCAGGCTCGCGGTAAGGGCGTCGGCCTTGGCCTGGGCGCGGACAGCATCACTGCGGGCACTCGACAGCTGTGCGCGGGTAGCAGCAAGTGACTGCTCGAGCTCGACAATGCGCGCATCGCGGGCGCCGGCGTCGGCGGCATGCTCAAGCCGGAGCTGGGCGGTGGCGTCGGCAAGCCGAGCCTCGTAGGCTTCGCGGAGCTTAGCAGTCTCGGCCGCCTTCTCGCCCTCCCACTCGGCCTTGGAGCTCTCGAGAGCAGTGTTCTGCTCTTTGAAAACTCAAACTCCTTGCGTGTAAGCGAGATCTGGGTCCCGTGCTCCTTGCGCAGCCGCTCGACGACAGCAGCAAGATGGTCTTCAAAGGCACGCTCGCGCTCGAGCGCTGCAGCGCGGGACTCGGCCTCCCATTTGCCCTGCAGCTGACCCAGCCGCTGCTTCCACTTGCTGTTGATCGTCCGCACGTCGTCCTCGTGTGCCTCGGCCATGCGGTCGCGGTAGGCGCGGAACTTTTGCTGCAGGACCTGGATGCGGGCCTCGGCGGCGGCATCGGCCGATGCCCGGTAGTTGTCCTCAGTCAGCGCTTCTAGCTCGTCGACTCGGCGCGCAAGCACATTGCGCTCCTCCTCCAGCTCCTCGACCTGCTCCTCCAGCGCCAGCCTCGCCTTGATCCAGCGCGCCTGCGCTGCAGCATGTGCCTCGCGCGAGAGGCTGTCGCCGTCATCGCCTCCCTCCCTGTGTCCGCTCTCCACCGCCTCGGCCGCACTGGGGCGATGTGCCTCCGAGTCAACCACTGCCGCCAGCGCCGCGGCCTTGAGCCACGGCGCCGCCAAATACGCCGCGAGCTGGCGAGCAGGCAAGCCGCGGGCGCCGAGCGAGGTCGCCAGCTGGGCAGGGGTGCCGGTCAGCGTTGCCGTGCCCTTGGTCCACACGCCGACGACTCCTGGCTCCAGCGGCGCTCCAGCGACCAGTAGCAGCAGCGTCGCCGGTAGCGAGCGGACTACCACCGCGAGGTGCAGCAGCGTACCGCCCGTCAGCTCGCCGAGCGAGTAGCTGAAGGCACGCGGGAGAGGGAGGCCCAGCACCGCCGGGCTCGGCCGCTCGGTCAGGAGCACCCGCGCTAGTTGCAGCACGTCGTCCTCAATCAGTGCCGCATACAACGCCTCTACTGTCGGGTGGGGAACGTCTGCCTCGGCCATGGCGACGAGTCTTGGTGATGCCGCACCCGACGCCAAGCACGTGCGCACGTGCCCCAAGTCCGAGCCCGGAACCGGAGCCTGATCACGATCGCCTGCCAGTTTGTCATCTCCAGGAAAAGGCCGTGAAATCGAGCGGGCGTTCCTTGCCAGCTCGCCCAGCGAGCGCGGCGAGGGGTAGGCACCGACAAGGCCGTGAGCAGGGTGGTGGCAGTTGACTGCCCTTTCTCGCGACGCACTACCACTTGTCTTGGTGGTTGTGCCGCGGGAGCATGAGGTGGTTTCGGACCTCCCAGCCGCCGCCGGTGGATGAGGAGGCCGGTGGCTTTCTTGGTGAGCTCAACAACTCGCTCACTATGTCAACGTCGACGGTACGGCAACGCGAGGGCGCGAGGGTGTGAGAGCGCGAAGGGGAGCGTGGGGTGAATGGGAATGGACTCACGGAATGTGTGGGCGGGAACATGTGTGGTTGTGGTTGTGGATGCGGCTGGGCTTGTGGCTGGGCATGTGGCTGGGCTGTTGACTTGGCTGGCTGCTGTTGCTCTGGCTGTGGCGGCGGCTGGTGTCGATGCTGCTGATTGTTGCTGATGCTGGCTTCGGGGGGGGATAGAGATTCTACGGCTTTGTCATCACCTTTGGTCTTGGGATGATTCTCTCGCTGTTCTCGACGACGTACCTGACAACGCTGAGGCTGTACAAGTTTGCGCTGGTGTACACGCTGGGCAACATTCTGTCGATTCTGTCGTCGATGATGTTTGTGGGGCCGGCACGGTACATGACGAACATGTGCAAGGCATCACGGCGAGGCGCGTCGATTGTCTACTTTCTCTCGCTGGCTTGCACGCTCTACTCAGCGCTGGTGCTCAAGGCCCGGCCGACAACCGTCGTCTTGGTCCTTGTCCAGGTCTCGGCGCTGGCCTGGCTGTACCTCTCGTACATTCCGTATGGGCGCAAGATCGTGCTCTCGTGCCTCAAGTCGACGTGCGGCTCGGCGCTGTCGTTCAATTGAGACTAAGAGCTCTGCGGCGAGAAGGGCGAGGGTATCACCGGCGGGAGGGGCCGCTGAGCCGGGCGCGGCGGGCGCGGCGGGCAAAGAGCACGTCGTGGCGATCCTGCATCCGGTGGACATCAAGCTCCTTTTGGCGGACGAGAACCACCATGACCGCAACCATGACCGCAACCATGAGCGGCATTGTCGACGAGATAGTCGTCATGTTGGTCGGCGCCGTCTCGTGCACAAACTCGCAGCACTCGAGATCGGCGCGCGCCTGCTGCAGCGTGCTCGCCGCCCGCGCCGCAAACTCGTCCATACGCCGGCGGGCATCAACAACAAGCTCAAGGTACCCAGGCGCGCCATCCATCCACGCCAGGAGCGCGGTTCGGATGGCGCCCTCCTCGCGGGCGAGCTCGTCATGGAGGTAGGCAACCGTCTCGCGGACCCGCGACGAGGCGACCAGCACCTCGGCGTAGCGGTAGTGGAAGAGCCGGTCAATGAACAGTCGCTCGCCGAGCATCGTCGCCGCGTGGCTGTGCGAGAGATCATCGCCAGCCGCGTTGTACATTAGCTCGCGCGCAAACTCCTCCGCTGCGTCGACGACACTCTCGTAAAGCCACACGGCAGTGTCCATGTGCCGCATCGCCTCGCTCATCAGCACCCGGCCTCGCACCCCATCGGCGTCGCCAAGGCTTTCGTACCCACGCGCAAACTCACCGTACGCATGCCCGCCTACTGCCCATTGGTACGAGGTCTCGATCTTGCCCCGTGCCGCAGACCAGGCCTCGGTGTAGGGGACGAGGCCGGCGACGGCGCGAGCGATGCCGGCCAGCACCGGGCGCATAACTCTGCGCGAGACTGCCGTCCGGACTCCGCTGACGTCAAACAGCGGCAGCAGAGTCTCAGCCTGCGGCGCCAGGACTAGGACGCAGTCATCAAACGCCACCACCCGTGAGCCGTCGCCAAACAACACGCCGCGCGGGAGCCGCGCGAGCTCAAAGACGTAGACAGGCACCACACGTGCATGTGGCTTGGCCTCGCCGCCGCGACTCTCAAATAGGATCGAGTGGTATGGCGAGTTTTCGAGCAGGCCGCCAGCGAGCATGTCCGACGCCTCTGCAAGCGCAGCGCGAAGGAGGTTGGCGTCGATGTACGGCCGCGAGACGAGAGTGTACTCGGGCGACTGAGCGCGGTCGCCTGTGCGCGTGACAGCCTCCATCCGCGAGCCAGCGACCAGTGCCTGCTGCAGCGCCATAGCCACGTGCTTGTGGTCGTGAAGCCCGTGCCGCCCGTGCGCCACAAGGACCGACCGCCACGGCGTCGTCAGCTTGGAGGCTTCGGCCAAGACCGCCTCTACGTCAACCGCACGCACATACGCGTTGTCGGCGACAACCGAGTCGTGGAACTCGACAATTGAGACGAGGACCTTGTCAGCCGCCGAGTCGGGCTTGAGTGCGCGGAGCGGCGTCGCTGCCGGAACCACGTCCGGAGCAAAGACCCGCTCCATGGCCGAAATGACGGTCTGCGCCAGCGCACCGGCTTCGAGCGTACCGGATCGGCGCGGAAAGGTCGAGCGGAGGACAGACGACGGGCCGTGGTCGATGCGGCCAAACTCGAGGACGGCGGCCTCGACGTCGACTACCACCAGCCGGCCAGATGCCCCGACCCACGCCGACGTCGCCCCTTCGCCGGCGTAGCTGTAGCCGTACGCGCCAACAGAAGCGTCGACACCGGGCGCCACAAAACCACCGTACCCAGCAGCGGCAGCGCATGCTGGACATCGGCGCTCGCCGCAGGAGCAGCCGTCACCACGTTCTTGTTGATAAAGGCCTCGACTTCCTCCGCGCCGATGAGGCGGACATCGTCGACGAGGACGTCACTCTCGGCCGTCCCGGTATCGCCCCGCGGCACAGCCACCGTATCGCCGTTCCGATCTGCTGACATGGCCCGTGCAGTAATGAGCGATGCAATGCCCTCATCAACGTTATCTGGAGTGACTCTTGCCGTGTATGCCATGCCCAGTCCAACCCTCACTCTCCGTGGACTCTCCCCATCCAGTAGCCAGGGAACATGAAGAGGATGAACCGATGAGAGCAGCGCAGCCACCGCAGGAGCCATTTCCACACCAATTTCCTTCCATCCTCGTCCAGCAAGAACAACCTCGACATGGTACGGCAGCATCACCGGTGGGCTGCTTGCTCCTTGCCCGCTGCCGCCGCGAGCTGCTCCGCCTGCTGCTCCGCCTGCTCCGCCATGCCCAACGGTAGAGGTGGCCAGAGCCACCACGGCCACAACCACGACAATTGCGGATACTGTGGTGGTCATGGCTGGCGGTGGGTTGGCGACGTGTGGCGCTACCGTCGCGTAGTGAGGTGACTGGCCAGAGCTGGAGCTCGGGAACGGGGGACGAGGTCAAGGTCGATGCCACGCCGACCGTCGCTGGGCTCGAGGGGAGGGGGGGGGGGGGGTAGCCATGGGAGGGATGGAGAAGGAGGATGGAGAAGGATGGCCGTGATGCTCATGGTTGTCACCCTATTTGATGCTTGCACAGACAGCGACTCCATCGGATGGAATAGCTGTTGTGCATGGCGACAGCCTACAGCTACAGCTATATACGCGCCATACGCACCCAGCACTCACTCGACCGTCAGCTGCCTCCACCGCCAACCATCCTCAATCATGGCTACGACCAGTGACCAATATTATGCAACAAATGAGCCGAAAACAGCGGAAATGGGCTCGCGGGAGCCGAACAGACGCGCCAGCCACCACACGACCAAGGCCATTGCCATTCCACTCCAACAGTACCAACCATGGCCAATGTGGTTGTACTAGTCGCGTTTGTTGTCTGTCTCTCTATCACAATCCAAGGTACGTTCTCTCTCTCTCTCTCTCTCTCTCTCTCCCCCCGCCCCCCCGCCGTGCTTGCTCCGGTCACACCTTCGGAGACCTCTTCTGACGGACGCACGGTGGGCGGAGCACGGCCGTCCAACCGACTCACTCTGCCCCCCCCCTTTTTTTTCCCGTCACCAACGCTTCCAAAAAAAAAACCTATTTTCGATGAACATTTCGATGAACGACGTGTACCTCATTGTTGCGCCACCTCCCTACCATGCTGTGTGTGGTATGTGGTGGTGATTGACCAACGTGGTGGGCCTGATGCAATTGCTGTCGTATATGTGTGTTTCGTGGCTGGCTGGCATCTGGGGGTGACTTTCCGTAGCGGTTCGCATCGATCACGGCCTGGTGATGGGCTCCAATCCGTTCCGTACCTCGTTTGCTGTCGAGCTGGTGGCAAAGGACGGGAGCGTGGTGGCCCGCACGACGGCGCGGTATGCTGGCGATGCTCATGTGGCGGCCGACGGCGCAACAGGAGCGTGGGAGGTCGAGCCGCGCGAGCTTGCAGGCCTCCAGCCCAACGTGGCATACGCATACACCGCGACGGAGCAGCGCAAGATGCGCAGCGACGCAGGCCTGGCCCACGACAGCTCGTTTGAGCGTGCCGTGTACACGGGTGAGTACGTGGCGACCGGGCTTGCGGGTGACGACCGTGGCAACGTGCGCCCGCTGTTGTCAAAGGCGACAGTGCCTGCGCTGGCGTTTGACGAGGCGTCGCCCATTGACGACGAGGTTGTGCGGCGAGAGGCGGTGTTTGTCGACCCGGAGCTTGCCGAGTCGCTGGCGCCGGGCATCGAGTTTGAGATGGCAGTTCACGAGGAGATATTCCGGGTCCAGGTCACGTCGACGTCGCGCCGGCTGCACAACGCGCTCGCGGTGAGTGCAACGCTGCTGTGTGCGGCCAAGGACGCCATGGCGCACCAGGCGTGTGGAACTGCGACACTGGTAGTGCACAGGCACGTGGTGGTGGCCAACCTTGTCCACGAGGCCCACAAGGACCCGAGCGCCCCGCTGGAGCACTATCAGCTTCGGTACCATGGAAGTGGCGAGAATGACCCAGACCCGATGCACAAGGTGCGGACCATCGACCAGCAGCGGTTTCCTGACGAGGAGTCTGTGCTTCCGCCGGCCGACGCTGCGATGGCGGACGACGAGTCCAGCGACGCCGCCAACCGGCTAGCATCGGACGACACGACTGCGGGCGGCGTGCCGATCCTGGACGTGTTTGTGGCGTACACGACCGCGATGAAGAACGGGCGCGGCGGGACGTCGGCGGCTGAGGCGCACATTCTGCTCGGCGAGACCGAATCGAATGAGATCTACCAGAACTCTGGCGTCAACATGCACATGCGGATTGTGTACACCAAGGAGTATGCGTACACCGAGCTGAGCTCGGGTTCGAACATGCTTACCGACTTTCGCAACAACAACGGGGTGTTTTCGGACGTGACCTCGATCCGGGCTATGTACGGCGCAGACATCGGCTCGTTGTGGACGCAGACACACGGCGGATCGTGTGGCGTAGGGTATGTGGCAACGTCGATGAACCAGTCGCCGGTGTACGCGGTGGCGGTGTGCAAGCAGTCGTGCGCTGTGGGGTACTACACCTTTGCGCACGAGCACGGCCACAACATGGGATGTAACCATGACCTGGCGAACGACGGTGTGAAGCTCCATCCCTACTCGCTCGGGCATCACTGGAGTGGCAATGCGTACCGGTCGGCCATGGCGTACTCGCCGGGCACGCGGGTCAAGCACCACTCGTCGCCGCTGCGGACGCACAACGGACAGCCGACCGGGGTGGCGGACGTTTCGGACAACGCGCGGTCGCTCAACAACGCCATCTCGATGACGACAAACTGGTACCCAGACACCATTGATTGGTCTGTCGGCACGTACGGCGCTTGTTCAGTCAGCTGCGGCGGTGGTGTCGCGACTCGTCCGGTGACGTGCCAGCTGGCGTCAGGTACGGTCATCGACGATGCACTGTGCGAGATCGAGGCGGCCAAGCCGTCGACGAGCCAGGCATGCAACACCCAGTCGTGCGCGACGTACTCGTGGCAGACTGGGTCGTTTGGCGCTTGCTCGGTGGCGTGCGGCGGCGGAAGCCAGAGCCGCAGCGTGGATTGCGTCGAGTCGGCGACCGGGACGATTGTCGCCGAGACAAACTGCGACGCCGGCAGCAAGCCAGCGACGAGTCAGTCGTGCAACTCGCAGGTGTGTGTGACCTACTCTTGGGTGGCCGGCTCGTGGGGCTCGTGCTCGGTGGCTTGCGGCGGGGGGAGCCAGAGCCGGACGGTCGAGTGCGAGTCGTCGACAGGTTCGACGGTGGCCGATGCCAACTGTGACGCCGGTACGCAGCCGGCAGCGACGCAGATATGCAATACTCAGGCGTGCCCGACGTATGCATGGGTGACGTCGGGGTGGACCACCTGCTCGGAGCCGTGCGGCCCGGAAGGGCTCCAGACCCGGACGGCGACGTGCTACCGCGACGGATCGGCTGTGGTGGCCGACACCTTCTGCACTGATCCCATGCCGGCGCTGCAGCAGACCTGCAACACTGGGTTGTGTGCTCAATCCACACGTGGGTGGCCGGTTCGTGGAGTACGTGCCCGGCGGCGTGCGCGCAGTTGGGGCAAGAGACACGAGTCATCAAGTGCCAGGACATGGCGGTGACGCCGCCGGCTGAGGCGCCGGAGGATGCATGCGACCAGCTGGCGCGGCCTGCGGCAGCGCGTGACTGCCTTGGCCCGTGCGACAACGCGGCGAGCGGGACTGGCCAGGTCTCGGCCGGCGCAGCGCAGGTTGGCGCGGCGCCGTCCAAGGACGAGTCGATGACGTCATCGACGATTTTCTTTGTGGTTGTGGGCGCGTCGGCTTGCGCTGTCTGCCTGGCGGTGTTTGCAGGAGTGGTGGCGATGCGCCGGCGGGCGGCGGCGCGTAACGCGCTCCTCCTCACGATTGCGTCACCGTATGGTGACGAGCAGCCGTATTCACTCGACATGCTTGCCCCGTGCCGAACACAGTGTCGACGGTGGGCAAGAGCTTTGGTGCTGCCGTGGCGGGAGCGGGGGCTCACGCGCCTCTGGCTGCAGGAGCGGGGCGGGGTGGACCGGCAGTGGACACGCCGCTGATGCGGGCGATTGCACCGTTCTCGGGCATTGCCAGTGAGGGCGAGCTTGTGGGTGTGTCGGCCGGCGACGAGTTTATGGTCCTCCGGCACTTTCCGGATGGGTGGTCCGAGGTTGTGGCGGTGGGACGCCAGGACGCCGAGCCCGGTGTCATGCCGACGTCGTACCTCGGCACGGTGGCGGCCAAGGCGCTGTATCCGTTCGAGCCGCGATCGGACGACGAGCTCGCGATGGAGATGGGGATGGAGATGTTGGTGTTGGAGCGGTACGACGACGGATGGGCTCTAGTGCGGATGGGGGCCACCGAGGGTGTGGTGCCGCTCACCCACATCCAGGTCACGCCGCTCCGCTCCAAGCCGCCCAAGACCAAGTCGCGGACAAAGCGGCCGTCCGCTCCAGCGCCGGTGCCTGCAGCCGCGCCCGTGGCTGTGGCGGTTCCGGCGCAGCTGGATGCGATGGCGCGGGCAAAGGCCAGTACGCCGCTACCGCCGGTGCCGTCGTCGGCAGAAAAGAAGAAGAAGTCCAAGTCCAAGAACGCAGCGCGGACGTCGCCCAAGGTCCAGCCTGCAAATAGCGCCGAGCGAGCCAAGCCGCTGCCGGCCAAGCCGCTGCCGGCCAAGCCTCTGCCGGCCAAGCCTGTGCCGGCGGCAGCGGCCAGTGCTGCCAAGCTCAAGCCCAAGCCGCTGCCGCGGCCAAGCACGGCGCCGGTTACCAAGCCGGTTGCCAAGCCGGTTGCCAAGTCACTGCCGAAACCGCTGCCGAAGCCGACACCCAAGACTGCGCCCAAGCCAGCACCCAAGCCAGCACCCAAGCCAGCACCCAAGCCGGCGGTTGCGCCCAGGCCCAAGCCCGCGCCCAAGCCGGCACCCAAGCCGGCACCCAAGCCAGCGGTTGCGCCCAGGCCCAAGCCCGCGCCCAAGCCGAAAGGCAAGCGAAAGCCAACGCCGCGTTTCTGACGATTTCACTGTGGATGCGAGGGAGAGGAAGTAGCGAGAATGAAGACAATCACTCGAGAGTGAGGGTCTGCGGCCGGAAGGTCTGGTCGGCGTGGATAGGGATGCGGAGCGAGACGGCGTAGCCGTAGTCCGAGTAGGCGTCGTCCGAGTAGTACGACTGTGAGTAGGGCGCGGAGCGACCTTTGTGCGAGTTGCGTGACGGGTAGCGGCCGGCGCGCGGCGAGGCCGACGGCTCGCGGGTGAGCGCAGTGGTGGTCTCGCCCGGGCGCAGAAAGTCGACGTAGTCCGTGTCGGCATCAAACATGGACGGGTGGATGTGTCTGCGACGGCGTGGCGGAAGAAATGACGACGTGTTCGAGGTTGGCGGCAAGCGAGAACGGTACGCGGCGCGGGCGTTGGTCGAATACGACGAAAGCTCCCGGTTGCGGAGCGAGTACATCGCCATGTCGGTCGAATACTCACTCTCCGTTGAAGACGAGAGCGAGGGCGGCGTCGCGCGATCGCCTGAAGACTCGCTGGACAGCGGGGCGGGTGCGGCGCGCGACCTTTTCTTCTTCTTTGCCTTGGTCTTTGGTGCATAGTTGGTGGCGGCATCGGCCGAGTAGGATGAGTCGGTGGCTGGCAAGAGACCGCGGTAGCCGGCCGCATCGCCCGAGTAGGATGATGGTGCAGGTGCGGCGTGGTCACCCGCCGAGCCATCAGAGACCTCTGCGGCCGCAACCTTCTTGTTTTTGCCCTTCTTGCCCTTCTTGCCCTTCTTGCCCTTCTTGCCCTTCTTGCCGCGCTTCGGTGCGTAGTTGGTGGCGGTATCAGCTGAATACGACGAGTCCGCCACGGGCGAGAGGCCCTGGTAGCCGGCCGCATCGCCCGAGTAGGACGAGAGCGCAGGTGCGGCGTGGTCGCCCGCCGAGCCATCAGAGACCTCTGCGGCCGCGACCTTCTTGCTTTTGCCCTTCTTGCCCTTCTTGCCCTTCTTGCCCTTCTTGCCGCGCTTCGGTGCGTAGTTGGTGGCGGCATCAGCTGAGTACGACGAGTCCGCCACGGGCGAGAGGCCCCGGTAGCCGGCCGCATCGCCCGAGTAGGACGACATTTCCCGCTCGGAGCGGCGAGTGAATGCTTCTGTAGTTCGGCGAAGGTGATCAGTACCATACGACGAGGCTGAGCCCGCTGGTGACGATGAGAACGCCGTGTCTCTAGGTGAGTTGTAGGACGACGCAGCAAGCGCAGCACGCGACATTTTCTTCTTCTTTGCGTTGGCCTTTGGTGCGTAGTTGGTGGCGGCATCAGCTGAATACGACGAGTCCGCCACGGGCGAGAGGTCCCGGTAGCCGGCCGCATCGCCCGAGTAAGACGAGGGCGCAGGTGCAGCGTGGTCACCCGCCGAGCCATCAGAGACCTCTGCGGCCGCAACCTTCTTGCTTTTGCCCTTCTTGCCATTCCTTCCCTTCCTCCCCTTCTTGCCACGCTTCGGTGCGTCGTTGGTGGCGGCATCGGCCGAGTAGGATGAGTCGGTGGCTGGCGAGAGGCCCCGGTAGCCGGCCGCATCGCCCGAGTAGGACGAGAGCGCAGGTGCGGCGTGGTCGCCCGCCGAGCCATCAGAGACCTCTGCGGCC
>NW_013657673.1:571975-572858 GCF_000142905.1 Thecamonas trahens ATCC 50062 | reverse complement strand
CCTTCTTGCCATTCCTTCCCTTCCTCCCCTTCTTGCCACGCTTCGGTGCGTAGTTGGTGGCAGCATCGGCCGAGTAGGATGAGTCGGTGGCTGGCGAGAGGCCCCGGTAGCCGGCCGCATCGCCCGAGTAGGACGATGGTGCAGGTGCAGCGTGGTCGCCCGCCAAGCCATCAGAGACCTCTGCGGCCGCAACCTTCTTGCTTTTGCCCTTCTTGCCCTTCTTGCCCTTCTTGCCCTTCTTGCCCTTCTTGCCCTTCTTGCCCTTCTTGCCGCGCTTCGGTGCGTAGTTGGTGGCGGTATCAGCTGAATACGACGAGTCCGCCACGGGCGAGAGGCCCTGGTAGCCGGCCGCATCGCCCGAGTAAGACGAAAGCGCAGGTGCAGCGTGGTCGCCCGCCGAGCCATCAGAGACCTCTGCGGCCGCGACCTTCTTGTTTTTGCCCTTCTTGCCCTTCTTGCCCTTCTTGCCCTTCTTGCCCTTCTTGCCCGTCGTGCCCGACTTCGCTGCGTAGGTGGTCGTGACATCCGCCGAATACAACGAGTCCGCGACGGCCGAGGGACCCCGGGAGCCGGACGACGATGCCGAGTAGGACGACATTTCCTGCTCGGAGCGGCACAGAGAATGCTTCTGTAGATCGGCGAAGTGATCAGAACATACGACGAGGATGATCGCGCTTGCTGACGCATTACAACGCCTTGTCTCTATGTGAGTCGTACGATGACGCAGCAAGCTCAGCATGCGAGATTATCATCTTCTTTGCGTTGGACCTTCGGTGCGTACGTGGGACGTGGATATCGGACTGAGACGACGAGTCAGCAACGTGCTAGAGTCACGGGACGCAGGCCGCATCGTCCGGAGCAGATGAGAGCCAGGTGCGGCGTG
>NW_013657673.1:554522-569176 GCF_000142905.1 Thecamonas trahens ATCC 50062 | reverse complement strand
TTTCCCCCCCCCCCCCTTCCCCTCCCCTCCTGCCCCCCCCCCCCCCCCCGCCTGGGGCCGTCGTCGTGGCGGTTGAGGGAAAAAAGTGACCAACGTTGTTGGCACGTCCAGTTCCCCGCCTGCCCCGCTTTGGGGAACGCACCGTCTTCCGCCACCTCGTACTTGGTACAGAACGACTTTTTCTTGCTACAAACCTCCTGGTGTACATGTGTGATGCGTGTACTCTGCTCCTATCCACTTTAATCCCCCCTATCCCTCCTCCATTAGCGCTATTCGTAGCTCCCTCGTCCTTGCCCATCGGTCGCTCCGCTCGCTCCCGTCGAATGTCCGTCGCCTCTGATCGCGAACATTGGCGTCGAGCTCGGCGGGGTGCTCCCTGACCTCCCCCTCCCCATGCTGAAGCCCATACCCAACCAAGCAGCTCCCACCACTGCTACACTCCCTCTGTACAGTGTGCTCCATCTTTTTTCCAGCGGTTAGACTCCGTATCCCGCTCCTCCTCGCCAAGGAGCCTTCGCTTTGCTGCCGCCTTCCCGCCACGCGTGCGGTTGCCGGTTGCTGGCGGCGGCCAACTCGCCTGCCTCCATTTTGCCTACCTACGCACCCCACACCGCCACTTCCTCCCCGCACTCCCCACCTGCCCCTCCGTCCCCCGGCCCCTGTCCTCCCCCTCCTCCCCTCCTCTCCTCTCCTCTCCTCTCCCATCCCCTTGCTCCTCTTGCTGTAACCAGCACCCTGTGCACCACTCACCACTCACCCCCCCCCTCCCTTCTCCTCGGTGGCTAACTATCTAACGTTTGCCGACCCACAACAGCACCGTTTTAGACTTCGGCTCGGACTAGGCACCCACCCTCTCCGCCTTTCTCCCACCCCCTCCACCCTCCACCCCCTCCTCTCTCTGATCTCTACACATCGAGTCACCATGGGCACGACTACCAAGCGCATTGTGTTCCCGTGGAACTACCCGGTCATCGAGAAGACGATTCGTATGGACCTGGAACTGACCGGCCAGGCTGCTGTGGACATTGTGCGTGAAAAGTCGCGCTGCTACAACATCGACGCACAGACCTGCTTCCTCTACCTGCCCGAGGCAAAGCGCCAGATTGGCAACGACGAGATCCTCGGCGACGTCGAGTCACTGCCGTCCGAGGAATTTCTAGAGTTGAGAGATCCAAACTCGGGGCCAAAGCCCGGCGAGGGCTCCAAGAAGTCGTGCACTATCCTCTAAGTCTATGCATCCTCTTGCTCTTTCGGCCCACCCCTCTCTGTTTCTCTCTCGCACATCGTTCTCCCTGGGAGCCTCGCGTTGCTCAGCGCTCGTGCTCTGGACAGCCGCCCGCTCTACACCGCAGCCTCCCTCGCTCTCCACCTTCCACCACCGCCCACCACTCCTGCTGCCTGCCCGCATCTTTCGCTTGCGTCGCGTGCTCTCTCATCTCTTCCGCCACTCGCTCGACACCGGACATGACCGGCGCGTCCTTGCAGCTGCCAGCGTCTCGCATTTACCGTTGTCTCCCCCCCTCCCCCCCTCTCCCCTCTCGCACACTCGACTTCATTCTACGGATCCAGGCCTCGGCACCCGTGACATGCCCCCCCCCCCCCCCCCACGACTCCTCTGCAGCCCCACGCACTTGCCTACGCATGGCCGTGAAGAAACGCCTCCTTGCACACAACTCCCATCACACAGCCGCCACCAGCCGCCACCCGCCACCCGCCGCCCGGTCGGCCCTCGCCGCCACCGACAGCGAGTCCCGCCACTCGACGCTGCAGTGAGTCCTCATGTCGAACGGCTTTTACGAGGCAGCGGGCTCTCCAGGCGGCTCGACCACTTCCGGCTTTGGAGGCGGCGGCTTTGGCCCAGGTGGAGCAAACTCGTCCGTCTCGTCGGTCTATGGCGAGGACGGCCTTGGCCTCTTTGGCGGTGGCACCGACGAGAAAATGGAAGAGGTCGCCCGCTTGCTGGACAACAGGTCGACCAAGGACAAGCTGGAGGGCCTGAAGCGCCTCATTGCTGTACGTAACCCCCCTCCTCCACACATCCCCCCCATCCCCTTCTCTTCCCTTTCTTCTTCTCTCGCCTTGTCCTCCTCCCCATCCCCTGCTGTCCCCACCCCCCCCTCGTCAAGTCACACGCATTTCAACGAATCGCCGCCAGTCGCATGCCCCACCGCCGCTTCCTCCACCCACTCCTCCACTCCTTCCCCCTTCCCCCTCCCCCCACAACCTCCCCCCAACCCACCACACAACCTGCCGCTCCACTGCCTTTCCTCTGCCGACCTTCCACACTCCCCCCCCACGCCACCTTGTCCTCCCCGCCGTGCCAGCGACACTCGCGATCGCGATCATGCTCTGGCAAATCGCGATCGTGATCGCCACCACAATTTCACCCACCTGGTCTACTACGACCTTTTCCTGCAGCGGAGGTAGCAGAGCGGGACAAGGTCACGGGCAGCAGGCCTGCGCGCAGAAGAACTCACATGAAAAGCACTCATTTGACTGATGGCGTGTGTGGGGGGCAGATGTTCTCCAAGGGCCGCGACGTCTCGCACATGTTCCCGGACGTGGTCAAGAACGTGGTCTGCGAGTCGCTCGAGGTCAAGAAGCTGGTGTACATCTTCCTGCAGCACTATGCGGAGCAGCAGCAGGATCTCGCGCTCCTCTCTGTGGGACGTTCCAGAAGAACTTGCAGGACTCGAACCAGCTCATCCGTGCGTCGTCGCTCCGAGTGCTCTCGTCGATCCGAGTGCCCATCATCTCGCAAGTGGTGGCGGCCGCCATCAAGACCTGCTGCTCGGACCCGAGCCCGTACGTGCGCAAGGCTGCGGCGCACGCCATTCCCAAGCTGTATTCGGTCTCTCCGGACACCGAGGATGAGCTTGTGGACATGATCGAGACGCTCCTCAACGATTCGTCGACGCTTGTGCTCGGCTCTGCGGTCAACGCCTTTAACGTGGTCTGCCCAACCAAGTATGAGCTTATCCACCCGCAGTACCTCAAGCTCTGCACGCTGCTCGTCGACTGCGACGAGTGGGGCCAGACTATGATCCTCAACATGCTGGTGCGGTACATCCGGACGCAGTTCCTCAACCCCAACGGGGCCACAACTGAGGAGGACGCCGACAACGACGACGGATGGGGCGCGTCGGGCCTCGCCCAGGACCTCGACTCGTTCTATGCCGAGGACGTGACGACTGCGCCTGACGGGGCGGTCAAGGAGTACTACATGCACGCAGACCACCGGGCTGTGCTCCGTGGAGCCCAGTCGCTGCTGCAGTCACGCAACGCGTCGGTCGTTATGTCTGTCGCCATGCTCTTTTTCCACTCGGCGCCTCGCTCCGACGTGGGCATTGCCGGCAAGGCGCTCATCCGGCTCGTCCGCTCGCACCGCGAGGTGCAGTACGTGGTGCTCTCGAACATTGCGACCATGGCATCGAAGCGGCCGTCGATGTTTCTGGGCTCGCTCAAGGAGTTCTTTGTCAAGTCTGGCGACCCGATGTATGTTCGCAAGCTCAAGCTGGAGATCATCACTCAGCTGGCGTCCGAGTCGAACATCTCCGCCATTCTCCACGAGCTCAAGCAGTACGTGCGGTCTGGCGAAGTCTCGTTTGTCACCGAGTCGATCCAGGCTGTGGGCCGGTGTGCCATGCGGGTGCCTGAGGTGACCGAGTCGTGCCTCGAGGGCCTCATCTCGCTCTTGCACTCCAAGTCGGACCTTGTGGTGGCCGAGTCGGTGGTGGTTATCAAGAAGCTGCTGCAGCTGCGTGCGGTGGCCGAGCCGACGGTCTCTGCGCTCACCGCCTCTGAGGTGGCGACCGTCCAGTCGGGCGCCCTCGACGACATCATCAAGCACCTCATCTACTTGCTGGACAAAATCTCCATCGCATCGGCGCGCGCGTGTATCGTCTGGGTTATTGGCGAGTACGCATCGCGGGTGCCCGAGTATGCGCCCGATGTCGAGCGCAAGCTGGCAAAGTCGTTTGCGGCCGAGGACGAGGTGACCAAGCTGCAGATCCTCAACATGGCTGCCAAGCTCTTCCTTGCCAACCCGAACCAGACCGCCAAACTCTTTGAGTACATTCTTGCGCTGGGCAAGTACGACGCCAACTACGACGTTCGCGACCGGGTCCGCTTCATGACTGCCGTACTCGCCAAGCGCGAGACGCCGCTCTTTGCCGCCGCCGCCAAGCGCCTCTTCCACGCGCCCAAGCCGGCGCCGCGCGTCGTCTCGCCCTACGCCTCGCGCGCAGCCTTTGTCATCGGCTCGCTCTCGCACCTGGTCGGCCACGCCACACCGGCCTACCTCCCGCTTCCCGAGTGGACGCTTGAGGAGCCCGACCACTCGCTGCGGACGCCAGCGGCGCCGCTGCAGGCCCCGTCTGCCCGCGGCTTTGGCTCGTCTGGCTTTGGCGGCTTTGGCCCCGATGACTACGCCGCAGCCCACGGCGTTCCGTCCATGCAGCAGGCACAGACACCGGCGTTTGGCGGTGTCGTCGGCGCTGCCGGCGACATGTCGCTCGACGCCTTTTACGCAGACGACGGCGAGTACGACTACTACTCGGACGACGACGCCGCACCTGGCGCCGCACCCGGCATGCCCGGCGCCGCCGCACCCGTCGGTGGAAACTACGGGTTCTACGGCGCCGCCACTGGTGCTGACGACGACTACTACGACTACTATGACGACGACGTGCCGGGCGCGTCTGCCACGCCTGCGCCCGCCTCGGCCAAGCCCTCGCGCACCTCCAACCTGCTCGACCTTGGCTACAGCGCCACCGGCTCGGCGGCCGCTCCTGCGTCCGCTGCTCCGGCCGCGTCTTTGCCCGCGGCTCCTGCCGGTGACGACGAGTACTATGACTACTACGACGACGAGGTGGCCGCCACTGCGCCTACCTTTGTCGCTGCCGGCTCTGGCCTCCTCGGCAACGTCAACAACTCGTCCGGTTCGTTGTTGTAGGCCGAGAGAGCAAACGTGAGAGCTTGGGCTAGCGCAAGAGTTTTATGTGGTGGGCTAAACAATCGTTGATTGTGTGTGAAGAAGCTGCATGATGAGCCCGTCCCAGCTAAACCAGAGTGGTACCAGGTCTTGCGTGTGTTGGTGAGAGAGCCAGTGCCACAAACGTGTGTGTGTGGGTGTGTGTGCCATTGTTCGAAACTCCGCCACCGACCTACGTCTTCACCCAGCAGACAACCATCATCGTCCACCTCACTAACTGTCCTTCACCCATCAACATGAGCATCATCCTCGCCGGTGTCTACTACACCCTCATTGTCCAGGCTCTTATCTGTGCCGTCCTACTTGTTCCTCTCTTTGTCTCGTGGAAGGTACGTCCGTAGCCTGCGGGGCCGTCTTTGGTTCTTCTTGCTGAGGTCGGCCATTCTTTGGTCTCTTCGCCTGTGAATGGTCACATGTGCGGGGGCAAGGGCATGGGGGGGTGGGGGATGATGACTTAATAAGATTGTGTGTCATGGTCGTGTGGTGGTTGTCGTCCTGGTTGCCGTCGTCGTCCTGGTTGCTATCCCCATCCTGGTTACTGTCCTCATCCTGGTTGCCGTCGTCGTCCTGGTTACTGTCCTCATCCTGGTTGCTGTTCCTGGTTGCTGTTCCCGTCCCCGTCCTGGTTGCTTTCCTCGTCCCGGTTTCCATCATCGTCGTCATTCCCCCCCCTTCCCCCCACCCCCCATGCTGGCGTGTTCGCCATCGTCGGCACTATCTCGGCCACTCTCTCGGTTGTGGTCAAACTCCTGCAGCACACCCTCATCTCCAAGCTCGTCACCCTCTCGGGTGCCCGTGGTCAGCTCGCATACTACGCACTCCTCGTCTTTGTGGCTCTCGTCTTTGCCGACTCGTTCCGCACTGCCACCACGATCGCTGACGAACGCGAGCATGGCGACGCGCACGCAAACTCCAAGGCCAACCAGATCCGCTACTTCCGCGCTCAGCGCAACATGTACCTCACCCTCATGCTCCTTGTTCTCTCGGCTGTCAACAAGGGCCTTTTCTCGCTCAACTACAAGCTGAAGTCTGCTCGTGAAGAGATCAAGGCACTCAAGGCTGCGGTTGCCGGCGGACCTGCCCCGACCGATCCGGACGCCAAGAAGGCCCAGTAACAAACGCCCCCATTTCGCCGCCCATCACTCGACTCGCACACCCACCGCAAATGTCGTCCGGTATCGCCGGCGGGCTCGGTATGGGCATCAACGAGGCCATCTTTGACTACCACGAGACAACCGACAATGGCCAGGAGCTCACTGTCCGTATCACCATGCAGGATCGAGACCCCAGCACGCGTGCCATCAACGAGCGGACAAAGTCCATCAAGTTCATGTCGGTATGTTGCCCTGCTGCCATTGTTCCGCCCCTTCCCTCCGCTCGCCCGCCCTGTCGCCCGCGTCTTGTGCGGCATAGCGTCTGCCCTTTCACACCCTGCTCGCCCTACAGGCACCATCGCTCGCCACCTACACCTACTGCACAACCCCGTAGTCGTCGTGTATGCCCTACATCCCCAGCGTCCGCCATGGGCTGCTTCGACCGAGGGTGAGCCGTTTACCAATTTTGCCGAAAGGCTCGTTTTTCACAGACTCGCGACTCAACCGCCGCCTCCCCCCCCCCCCCCCCTCCCCCATCCCTCCCTCTGCAGTCGGCGTACGGCGTCGACTGCGTGGCCAAGATCGCAGAAACGTTCAATATGGAGGCACGGCCTGACTATGGGCTGTACTTTCTCAACAAGTTTGACTTGACCAAGTGCTACTGGCTCGATCTGACCAAGACGCTGCGGTACTACGACGTGCACAACCTCGATGAGCTGGTCTACAAGCAGGTCAAGCAGCCGCTGAGGATTCTGCTGATGGACGGCTCGCGCAAAGTCATCATGTGCGACGTCTCGCAGCCGGTCGCCTCCCTTGTCGAAGTCATCTGCGCCAAGCAGAACATTTCCAACCCGGAAGAGTTCTCGCTCATGGTCGCCGAGGATGAGCTGACGGACGAGCAGCGCGCGGCGCGCGAGAAAGATCTCAAGCGCCGCCGCAAACGCGGCGAGCCAGTCTCCGACGACGAATGGCTCAAGGCCGACATGACGCTCAACGCCCAGGGCGTCACCGCCGACACCACGCTCCTGCTCAAGAAGAAGTTTTTCTTCTACGACGCCTCCATCGACACCTCGGATCCGCAGACCCTCTCACTCCTCTTTGAGCAGCTTCGCGACGACGTGACCTCGGGCGCCCTGCCGGTCCAGTTTGACGAGGCCATTCTCTTTGCCGCTCTCATGGCCCAGGTTGTGCTCGGCGCACACGATCCCGATCGCCACCGCAAGGGCAAGATCGATGTTCGCCCGTTTGTGCCTATCGAGTTCAAGAAGACCAAGAAGCTCGCCGAGAAGGTGTTCCAGGCCCACGCCAAGCTCGGCAGCATGTCCGTTACCGACGCCAAGTTCCGGTTCATCCAGCTCGCCCGCTCGCTTGACACCTTTGGTATCACTGTCTTCACCGTCCAGGAAGCCATCCGCAACAAGAAGGGCAAGTTGACCAAGAAGTTCCAGCCTATCCTCCTTGGCATTTCCAAGTCGCATCTCTTCCGCCTCGACGCCATCACCAAGCAGCCGCTTGAGGAGGCCTTTGCCCTCACCCAGCTCCGCCGCTGGTCGCCGTCCAAGACCTCGATCACCCTCGACTACGGCGACCATAAGGACGAGTACTACACCGTCCTCACCGAGGAAGGCCAGAAGATCTCTGCTCTCATCGCCGGCTACATCGATATTATCATGAACCAGCGTCGCGATCGCGCCAAGGAGCAGGAGGCCGACGAGCTCCGTGCCATCGAGGAGGAGGTCATCGCCCCGTCGCGCGCCGCAGGTGTCGCCCGCACCACCTCTGCCCGCCGGACCATGACCACCTCCTCGGTCTCGCGCCCGGGCCTCTCACGCCGTCCAGCGCCTGGCGCCGCCGGCTCGACTACAACCGGCGGCCAGTCGCTCAACAAGCGCTCGCTCGATCGCGAGCTGCAGTCGATTTCGGCGCTCCTCGCCGGTGCACCTGTCATCCTCGCTGACGATCTGCCCGACGACCTTGCCGACCTCGCCGACGACGACGACGCCAAGCTCACCTCACTGCAAGACGCCCGCGACATGCTTGCCGACATTCTCGGCGATCTGGCGCTCTCGGGCAACGACATGATCGCCGCCAAGGGCTCGTCACACGATGCTGTCCTCACCTCGGCGCAGCGGATGCAGATGCTGGCTGACGAGCTGGTCACCGCCGCAGGCACCACCGCCGCCCTCCTGGGTGCGCCGGAAGAGATGTCTGACGCGCTCGCCAACATGCAGATGCGGCTCGCGGGCGTCGTTGCCGCCGCCGCCAACGACGACGATCCCGAGGCACTCGCCGACGCATCGCGTGGCCTTGGCGCCGCTATCGATTCTATGCTCGCCGCTGCTGCCATTCCCGACGCCTCGCTTCTGTGCATGGATGACCTACTCGCCGCTGCCGGTGATCTCTCGTCGGCGCTCGGCGGCATGGTTGGCCTCAACGTTTCGGACAAGGTTGATGATCCCGAGGCCAAGGCCAAGCTTGCGGCTGCAGAGGCCAACGTCAAGGCGCTCTCAGACGCGATGACCAACTCAGTCTCGATGGCCGGCGCCCGAGTGCTCGACGACAAGGTCCAGGCTGCGCTCGATGTGCAGCAGACCCAGCTCCAGGCCTCGATCGTCGACATGCTCACCCTTGCCGACGTCTCGGGTATCGATCTTGCTGACATGGACTCGCTCAAGGCCGCCGCAGAGTCACTCAACGATGCCCTGCTCAAGCTCTCCGAGTCGGTTGCCGACGCGGATGAGCACATCGACCGCACCGCCGACATTGCGGCGGCCTCGGTCGCGCTCGACACCACGATCGTCGGCGTCGTCAACGCCGAGTCGCGGAGCCAGGCACTCGCCGGTGCCAAGACCGTCTCGGCCGAGGCTGCCGCGCTCGGCGAGCTGGCGGCGCTTGAGGCCACATCCGAAGTCAACCCCGAGCTCAAGGACGAGCTCAACCAGCTCTCGCAGAACCTCGCCAGTGCACTCGAGGCCTTTGCGGCTGCCACCGCGAACGCATCGACCGACAAGTCGGAGGCTGCTACCGAGGCGCTCAAGGACGCGGCGCTTGGCGTGGGTGATGCCGCGCGTGCGCTCCGCGCAGCACGCGAGCAGAAGCGCGCCCTCACCGATTTGGCCAAGGCGACCAAGGCATCGGTTGTGGCGAACAACACGCTGCTTGACGAGCTTGATGCTGCTGGCGAGTCCAGCTCTCCAGCGATGCTCAAGAAGACCGCCGGTCTGCAGACCAAGGTCCAGGCGCCAAACGAGGCGGCTGGCAAGGCGGCGCAGCTGTACCTCGCCGACCCGACGTCGCGATCGGCGCAGAAGGAGCTGCTCGAGTCGTCCAAGGCTCTGCTGCACCCGGTCTCTCGACTGGTGGTTTCGGCCAAGTCGTCGTCGTCGGGCTACGTCGATCCGACGGACCAGGAGGCTGTGGCCAACTCGGCCTCCAAGGCCGGCGAGAAGACTGCGCTGCTCAAGTCGGCCTTTGGTGAGGCCCAGGGCGTGTGCTGGGACCTCGATGTCGAGGCTGCACTCGATCGCATCCAGGGTGTGCAGGGTGATCTGGCGACCGCTGCGGCGTCGGCGGCAGATGGCTCACTCCCGGAGAAGGAGTTCTTCGAGAACGAGTCGGCGGCGCTCGCCGAGATGTCGTTTGCCATGGAAGCGCTCAGCTCGGCGGCGGCAGTGCTGGTGGCTGCGATGACCAACCTCAATCCACAGGATGTCGGCGCCGCGGCCGGCAACGCGGCGTCGAATGCTGCCATCCTCGCGTCGGCCGTCGTCACAGCGCAAAAGTGCAAGGAGGACGCCGCAGCGCGATCGAATCCGGTGGCGCTTGAACGCGCGTCTGATGTGGCCGGCGCCATGGCCGACCTTCTCACCGCCGCCGAGGCCCGCCACAAGTCGTCGTCCGACTCGACCGCCGCCGATGCCGAGACTGCGGCTGCCGTGGCGGCGTTCAAGGACGCACTTGCCGCCATGATGGCCACCATCCCGGGCGTTGGCGCCTGCATCCGCGCCGAAGATGCGGTTGCCTCGGCTGGTGCCGCGTTTGATCTGGCCTCCCTCCCTCCGCTCGCCGGCCCGCTCACCGACGCTATGACCGACGACCTCCTTGCAGCGGCGCGGGCGCTCTCGGACGCGCTTGCGCTGCTCAACCACGGCGCCAAGTCGGGCTCAAACTCGGAGCTCGAGCGTGGCGCCGATGACCTTACCGTCGCCTTTGATGCGCTCAAGACCGCGGCAGGCACGCTGGCGGCGGCGCTGCCGACTGATGGCGCCCGTGTCCCGCTGGTCACGGCGGTCAAGGCCGTTGCCGAGGCTGCGGCAGCGTCTGCTCGCGACGCACGTAGCCTCGCGCACGATGCCGACGACGAGGAGGCAGCAGGAGCGGCGGCGGCGTCGGCAGATGCGTCTGCGGCGGCGGTTGCTGAGCTCCTTGCGGTCGCCGAGTCGGCGTCGGACGGTGCGGCGACCGAGTTTGATGCCATCATCGACGCCCTCCTTGCCACTGTTGAGGCCAAGCTCAAGACCGAGTCCGGCGCCACGCCATCGGGCGCGTCGTACCCGGCAGCGCTCGAGTCGCTGGCGACGTCCAAGGCGACAATTGCCGACGCCGTCAAGGCGCTGATGGAGACGACCAAGATTGCGAGCGCGCCAGGGCAGGATGCACTGATGGCAGTGGCCGAACCGCTGCCAGGCGCACTGGCATCTCTTGCGGCCGCAATCGTCGACGCTGCAGCCGCGCTGTCTTCCGAAGGCGGCGAGAGCGGAGCAAGCAGCAGCGGTTCGTCAAGCACCACATCGGGTGGACTCGAGCCGGCGACGGCGGCAAGCATCGAGAAGAAGGGCACTGCCATCACAGGAGGCGTCAAGGCGCTTTCCAAGGCGGCGGCCGGTAAGCCAAAGGCTGCGCTCAAGGGCGCGGCAGCGCTGATCAAGCTCGCCAACACGCTTGCGGTTGTGGCCAAGGACGCGGACGAGAGCCTGGTGAGCCACAGCAAGACGCTCAAGGCCGCATCCAGCAAGCTCTCCAAGGCTGCAGCAAAGGCGGCCAAGAGTCTGTCGTCGGGCGGCGAGGTCGACGTGGCACCAGTGGTGGCGGCTGCGTCGCTGTTGGGCGCAGCGACGCGCGCAGTGTTGAAGGCCGCCAACAAGGTTGGATCTGGCAGCGACGGCGCGGGCGCATCGTCAGCAAGTGGATCGGGCAACGCGCTGTCGCCAGAGGGCGCGGCACTGGTCAAGAGCGCACGGGTGACGGCGGAGCAGCTGGTGGCGCATGTGTCGGCGGTCAAGGCGTGGGCAAACAAGCCCAAGTCTGCGCCGGCCAAGTCGCTAGTCAAGTCATCGGGCCGCAAGACAGGCGCAGCGCTGACAAAGCTGGAGAAGAAGGCGCAGTCGGCGGCACCGGGCCAGGCCGAGCTGGCGGCGGCGGGGAGCGCGGTTGATGCGGCGATCGAGAGTCTCGAGGAGTGCTCGATGGCGGCGTCGGTCGGCGACCTCACCACCTCATCAAAGCTCACGTTTGCGACGGCCAAGAAGCGTATCTCGGACGCAATCGAGGCGCTCGCCGAGGCGTCCGGGAGCCTGAGTGGCGAGAGCGAGGCGATGGCGGCGGGTGCGAACAGCGTCGGCGCGGGCGCTACGCAGCTGGCGAAGCTTGTGGCAGCGGCGGCGGCGGCAGTGACCGATGAGCCCGACGACTGCTCCGCCATCCTCGCGGCCGGAGTGGCGTTCACCTCGGAGCTGCGCGCGGCCATCGACGCGGCTGGCACTGGCGGCGATGCGAGCGCCGGTGTCGAGGCCGCAGGTGCCGCGCTTGTGGACGCACTGGCGACGGCGGGCGCAAACGCCGAGGGTACATCGGCGAGCGGGTCGTCGGGCGCCGATGCTGTGGCGCACGCGCGTGACGCCATTCTGGCGGCCGCCGAGCCGGCCAAGGACCGCGGGATGACGTACAAGGACTACCAGTCGGACATCAAGTCACAAGGCAAGAAGCTTGGGTCGAAGATCCTGCATCTGGGCAAGGCAGCAAAGAGGTGCCGAAGCGGATCATGGTGGCGGTGGATGAGGTGGCGACGCTGTACGCGCCGCTGATGGCGTCGGTGGCTGCGGCGGCGACGAGCTCGTCGGCGCCAGACGAGCTGCGGGCGGCCGGGCGTGCGCTCTGCGACGCGTCGATCAAGCTCTTTGAGGAAGCGGCGGAGCTCAAGAGCTCACCCAAGGACAAGGCGCTGCAGGCCAAGGTGGCAAAGAGCGCGTCGTCCAAGGTAGCCAAGACGATTGCGGCGCTGCTGGCGGCGGCCAAGGCCGAAGCGTCGGCGGAGAAGGATGCCGAGGAGGCAGCGATTGCCATTGAGGAGGCGCTCGGTGAGCTCGACACCATGTCGTTCATGGTGACATCGGGCTCGCTGGCGGCGGCGGAAGGCACGACGTACGCAGACCACGAGGCGGCAGTGGCCAAGGCCGGAACCAAGGTCGGCAAGGCGCTGCTCAAGGTAGAGGCGGCAAGCGCAGGCGGCGATACCGGCGAAGCAACCAAGGGCCTTGCCGAGAGCGTGAGCAAGCTGCTTGCGTCGCTGGAGGCCGGCGTGCCGGCGCTCGCGGATCTCTCAGCACAGCAGGCGCTGCTGGACGCGGCCAAGGCACTGACTGAGGCGCTGGCTGCGTTTGCGACGTCGTCGCTCGAGCTGGCGAGCGATCCTCAGTCGACCGAGGCAGCGGCGGCGGCAGCCGAAGCCAAGGCGGCGTCAACCAAGGAGCTCAAGCGGTTCCTCAAGGTCAACGCCAAGGTAGAGGAGCTGGCGACGTCGGGCAAGCGGCAGGTGACGACGGCGATCGAGCTGGCCAAGCAGGCGGTCGAATCGCTCGACGCGGACCACAAGGCTGGCGACAAGGACGACGGGACGCTGGAGGAGCTCGAGGCGGCGGCGGCGGGCGTGTCGGGCGCGGTGACCAAGTTTGTGGTCACGGCGCGCAAGGGCCAGAAGCCGGCGGGCGAGGCGGCGTCGGCGCTGGTGCGGGCGCTGGTTGGCTTTGTTATGGCCGGCAAGGCGATCGGGCCCGGGGTTGAGAACGAGATCCGCGCTCCGTTTGTGGCAGCTATGAAGGAGCTCGGGGCGGACGTGATCAAGGCGCTCAAGGTGGTCAAGGCTGCAGGCGGAACAACCAAGAAGTCTGCGACGGCGCACAAGGCATTGCGGAAAGAGGGCGCCAAGGTGGCCGAGGACGTGGCCGAGGTGCTGGCGACCGGGCTGGTGGTGTCGAACCCGGAGCTAGCCGGCGAGGGATCAGCCGACGCCATGGCGGCCAAGGAGCTCAAGTCGACGGCCAAGGACATCGAGAACTCTGGCCTCAAGAAGCTCAATAGGCTCCGGCCTGTGCGCGGCGAGGACGGCCTGATGTCGTTTGAGGAACAGCTTGTCGAGGGGTGCAAGACCATCATGGTGGCGGCAGCCGGGCTGATCAAGGCTGCGGCCATGTGTCAGAAGGAGGTCATGGCCCACCAGGCAGCTGGCGAGGGCGGCGAGGGCTCGATGTGGCACACTGACACCGACTTTTCCACCGGCCTCATCTCGGCGGCGCAGCGAGTCAATGCCGAGTGCAAGCTCCTGGTCACTACCGCCGAGACGACGGTGAAGGACAAGCCAGAGAACCCGGCGCTGCGGATCAAGGCCGCGGTCAAGGGCATCACCGCCTCGACCGCCCACCTTGTTGTCGCCGCCCAGGTCAAGGCTGGTGACTCGAAGCCACAGAAGCTGCTCAAGAAGGCCGGCGGCGACGTCAAGCGGACGGCCGAGGCGCTCGACTCGATCGCCACTCTCTCGTCGGCCGCCGCCGCTGCTGCCGCCGGTGGCGACGACGACGACGAGCTCGATGACGAGGGCCAGGTCGCAGCTAACAAGGCTGACATGGAAGCCCGCCTTCGGGTTCTCGCCGCCCAGCAGGAGCTGGAGAAGGCGCGGCAGGCCGTGCTCAAGCGCAACAAGCGCAAGTACAAGAAGTAGATTAAAGCCGCCAAGACGCGCAACAACGCGCGATCCCTCTTACCATACCACAGCCAAACCAAGCACGATGACCACAGTCTTTGAGCACATGTGCAGTCGATTCATGGCACAACGTGCCGAGTTGACAATGATGGCCAGAGAGCAGCCTGTGCAGTTTGCGGTGGCGTTCTTCTCGGACAGAGGGTGACATGATGGGGAAGTGGGCAGAAGCTGTTGGTGCGGGCGGGGGCGGGCGGAGGCACTCGACTTTGAGCACCACATTGGAGACGATGGACGACGTATGGGATGACGAGGTGGACGAAGTGGAGTACCATGCAGCCATGGCCTCCCAGAACTGGTCTCGCATGGAGGATACCTTTACCACAGTACGTGTGTGGGGAGGAGGGGAGGAGGGGAGGAGGGGAGGAGGGAGGGGGGAGGGGAGGAGGGGGATGGAAGGGCTCCGTGGGGAGAGGGACTTATGCGGGGATGGTGGTGATGGTGATGGTGATGGTGATGGTGATGGGGTGGGTGGGTGGGTGTGGTGGTGGTGATGGTGGTGGTGATGGTGAGTGGTGAGTGGTGAGTGGTGGAC
>NW_013657673.1:552377-554389 GCF_000142905.1 Thecamonas trahens ATCC 50062 | reverse complement strand
GAATACAGGCCCCTGTGGTGATGGTGATGGGGGTGGGGGTGGGGGTGGTGATGGTGATGGTGGTGGTGATGGTGGTGGTGATGGTGGTGATGGTCATGGTCATGGTGATGGTGGTCATGGCGGTGATGGTGATGGTGATGGTGATGGTGGTGGTGATGGTGGTGGTGGTGATGGTGATGGTCATGGTGATGGTGGTCATGGCGGTGATGGTCGTGTTGTGTTGACGGTCATGATGTGACAACATGGTCGGATCGGTAACACTCACGTTGGCTGCGGGGCTGGGCATGGTGTTGGGCTGGGCGTTGGATGGCGGCGTTCGCGGGTGGACACAGATCGGCTTCCGCCTTGGCAGGAGCGCAGGATCCGAGACAGTTGTCCAGCGGTCGTTTGATGACGGCTTTGGTGAGGGGGTGCAGACGGGCAAGCTCATCGGCGAGGTGTACGGCGCACTGGTGACGGCGCGAAAGTGTGGGCTAGAGAGCGAGGCACTACGCGAGGCGCTGCGCTCGTTTGTTCGCATCGCAAAGGCCATCAAGGGCAAGCACGAAGAAGACGGTGACGCTGTGGCCGATCTCACTGAGCTTGCAGAGGCGGTCAAAGCTGCGATTGCGGCGTCAGCAGTACCAGCGTTGGCCAGCGCCGACGACGCCACGCCGGACGACGAGGCGCCGGCACCGGATCCGCTGGTCGAGTAGATGCTCCGCTACGCGAGGCTCGCAGAGACCGAACCAAGTAGGGCGTCGATGACTGCAAGTCGGTCGTCGGCCTTGAAGACGGCCGAGCCGGCGACGATGACGTTGGCACCGGCAGCGGCGGCAGTGTCGACTGTCTTGGGCGAGAGCCCGCCGTCGACCTGGATGAAGAGCTGCGGGTGACTAGCACGGAGAGTCTCGACCTTGGTCATGGTCTCGGGCATGAACGACTGGCCGCCAAAGCCCGGCTCGACTGTCATGATCAGGACCATATCGACGACGTCGGCCAGATCGCCGGCGGCCGCCAGCTCAGTTCCCGGCTTGACGGCGACGCCGGCCGCCATGCCTGCGTCGTGAATGGCGTCCACGAGCACCCGCGCGGCGTCGACCGACTCGACCGCCTCGATGTGGAAGGTCATCAGCGAGCCACCGGCCTTGGCCAGCGGCTCCACCCACTTGCCAGGATTCTCCACCATCTGTGCGCATCAGCCGTGTGAGTCTCCTGTCTCTGGCGGAAGCATCGATAAAGTGGCAGAGGCCGTCGACCGGCGACGATTGCGGCCAAGTCGAAGAGGCGGAGCAGAATATCGCGGCATGGGTGACAAAAGGAGGCAAAACTAACTACAGAAAGTGACATTGATGGAAGCCATGGTCCACTGTGTGGGAGGGGGGGAGAGGGAGAGCGGGAGCGGCAGAGCAAAAGGGCGTGATCCCGGTCGGCGAGAAAGCAATAGGCAGCGGAAGGCGCAGAATGGCCACAGCGAGAGATCAAAGAGGAGGATCATGGAGTTGAGGAAGAGGAGAAGCAGTGGACGTACAAGGTGGCAGTCGAGAAAGGCGTCCGGGAAGCGCTTGCGGAGCGAGGAGATGATGGGGAAGCCGAAGGAGATGTTGGGCACAAAGGCGCCGTCCATGACGTCGCAATGGAGCCACTCGGCATGGCCGTCTCCAAGCACAGTAGCGCACTCGTCGCCAAGACGGGTAAAGTCAGCAGCCAGGATCGAGGGCGAGACCACAGCGCGGAGTTGTCCGAGTTGCGAGGTCATAGTCAGGTATGGGGGTGTACAGAGTGAGGTGCTCTGCGTGGTGCGGCTGTGTGGCTATTGGCGGTGGCAACGCACGCCAATGTCTCTCACTCCCGGGGAGGGGAGGGGGCACCTCCCCCCTGCACCACCCTCACACACCCATCACGCACCCCCCATCCCCATCCCCATCCCCCACATCACCCATCCCCCACATCACCCATCCCCATCCCCCACAACACCCATCCCCATCCCCCACATCACCCACATCACCCATCCCCATCCCCCACATCACCCA
>NW_013657673.1:550203-552270 GCF_000142905.1 Thecamonas trahens ATCC 50062 | reverse complement strand
CCGGTGCCAAGGCGACGAGCCGCTCGGGCGCAGTGGGTGCGGTCATGGCTGCAGCGCGCGCATCGCGATCGGCGAGATGGTCGGCAGCAGGATCGGCGAGCATAGTGGCTGGGGTCTCGGTGGCGGGCTATATCGCTCTGCGGAATGCGTTTGCCTGGGCGAGAGCCGTGCCGCCCAACGATGCTGCGCCAGATGCTGTCCGCCCGGCCTATGGATCGGCGCCGGTGGATGTGTGGGACGCTGTGCTGGCTGGCGGACTTGGTGGCTATGTCATTGGTGGCTCGTTTATGGGTCCGCGCAATGCGGTGCCCGCGGCGCTAGTGACGGCCGCTGTGGCGGCGAGCGCAGAGTTGGCTGGCGCTGCATACGCGCAGTGGAAGCGGAACAAGATTCTGGCGGCACGGCGTGCAGCTGCGGGCATCGGTGCCGGCGGTGGCGACGCCGACGACGACGACGACTGGCTGCCCAAGTGGTTCCCCATCCGCCGCAATGCCCGACCGAGCGAGGGCAGCGGGTGATCGACAGCCAAGTACCCTTCGCTCAGCTCGGCGGATCGAGCTTGACGTGGTTGGCCGGGAACCAGCCCGAGGCGTCGGCGCCGACCCGCCGGCCGGACCACCACTCGCCATCGTCGCAGGAGAAGAGCTCGATGCGGTCGTCCGGCGCGAGGCTGAGCTCGTCGGGACCCTCGCCGTTGAACCGGTACACCGCGGTGGCAAAGGTGCCGGTCGATGGGTACAGCTGGCCTGCAGCCGACGTGGCCGCCGCTGCCGCCGCCGCCGCGTCAGCCGCCTCCAGCTCGGCCGGCAACGGGATGGCCCGCAGCAGCCGCGCCAGCGCGTACGCAATGGCCGCGAGCAGCAGCGCCCGCGAGCCCCACGACGAGCCGCCGCCGCGCTCGGCGCCGGCGCCGGCTCCTCCCGCCGCGCCCACCGCGGCCGCGCTCACGTCCTCGCCAAAGACCCGCGAGCGGATAAAGGCAGCCAGCCGTGCGAGGGTGCGCACAATGGCCAGAGCGCGGATCATCGACCAAATCTGAGCCCTCACCGCCGAGAACGCGTCCGAGACGCCGACCACCGCCGCAAGCGTGCCAAACACCGCCTGGTACGTGTTGTTCAGCACCCACGTGAGCTGGCCAAAGGCGTGGACCGATGAGCCGATCGACTCGAGCCAGGCGTGTGGGTTGAAGACCGAGTCCATGCCGCCCACGCCGCCCGGGACCATGGTGCCGTGCCCGTAGCCCATCCCGCCATACCCACCCATTCCGCCGTAGCCCATCCCGCCCAACCCCGAACCATACATCGACGAGCCGTAGCCCAGACCCGATCCGTAGCCGCCGTAGCCCAGGCCGCCCATGCCGAGGCCTGCCGATCCATAGCCCATCCTGGAGCCATATCCACCGGCATAGCCACCACCATAGCCACCACCATACCCAGCGCGACCAGCATACCCACCCAGAGCACCCAATCCCATACCGCGACCCATCGGGCGCCCCGTCGTCGTCATCGCCATTGAGCCCGGAGCGGCAGCCGTCGTCGTCGTCGTCGTTGTTGTTGTCGGCCGACTCGTCGCCCTCCCTGTCGACCCCACAGAGCCAGCCAACCCCAAGCCACCTCCACCCACACCCCTCCACCTCCTCCTATTCCTCGTGACGGTGGTGGTGTGCTGCTTCCACCGACTCCGCTTCGAACCTCCCAGGGCTTGCGAGGTGACGCTTGTGCCGTCATTTGCCACGTCGGACGACAAGTGCTGTCCGTCACGGTCACGGGCCGCCATACCATGCTGTGCACGGCTTCCACCCATGCTCCATCACAGAGCAATGGCATTGGTGATCGGAAACCACCACCCCCTTCCAGCCACCCCCCCATCCCCCTGCTCCCCTCCCCACTCACCCTTCCCCCTCCTCCCCGGGCCGCCACCTAGATCACGCGCATCCTGATCTAGCCGCACAGATCCCCCTTCCCCTTCCCTCCCCCATCCCCCATCCCCCCTTACCCCCACCCCTCCCCTCCCCCTACGCCCTACCCCCTTGATCGCCCTCCTCCCCACACCCCCCGCCCCTCTCCT
>NW_013657673.1:507208-548700 GCF_000142905.1 Thecamonas trahens ATCC 50062 | reverse complement strand
CTTGTCCCCACGCACTGCATTCGATCCGACCACCCAATGCCCGCACATGCCACACACCGCCTCGACACACCCAACCAACCACAGCCACAGCGACGGACACACCCCACTCACAGTCACAGGCAAGGAGTAGGATGGGCAACAGCTGGGGAAGAGGAGGCGGAGAACACATTCGGGTCATCGACGTCAACGCAGCCGAAGCTAACGCAACACGGGGCTTTCGGCACAATCGAATTCAGACGTACAAGTACACAGCGCTCACCTTTCTCCCTCTCAACCTCTACGAACAGTTTGGTCGCATTGCTAATGTCTACTTTCTCCTCATCGCCATTCTCCAACAAATCCCAGGTGTCTCTCCTCTTGGTTCGGGTACGACTGCTTTGACTCTGGCTGTTGTTCTTGGCTTTACCGCCGTCAAAGAAGCTCTGGAAGATTGGCATCGTCATCGGAACGATGACGGCGTCAACAACCGTCACACTACCGTTCTTCGCAATGGCATCGAGCTCGAAGTCACCTGGCGCGAGGTCGTCGTCGGTGACATTGTCCGATGCATTGACAAAGAGTTTTTCCCTGCTGATCTGCTCCTCCTCGCCTCGTCCGGGCCGCAAGGCATGTGCTACATCGAGACGTCCAACCTCGACGGCGAGACCAACCTCAAGATCCGCCAAGCCCTGCCTGCCACTGCTGAGCTGTATGGCGAGATCTCGCATCTGCGGGGCGCCTTGCGCTGTGACCCGCCCAATGCGGCCATGTACTCGTTCTCCGGCGAGCTCGCGCTCAACTCGGTCGCCTCGGGCACGCTTCGCGTCTCCAACAAGCAGATTCTGCTCCGCGAGTCGCAGCTCCGCAACACTCGCTGGGTCTACGGCCTCGTCGTCTACACCGGCCAGGACACCAAGATCATGAAGTCGTCGAACAAGGTCCGCCTCAAGAAGTCCAACGTCGAGCGGGTGACCAACACCCTCATCGTCCTCGTCTTTCTCTTTGAGCTCCTCCTCTGCATCATCTGCGCCGTCGGCAACGGCATCTGGCTCACAACCTCCAAGGACGACGCCACCTACCTCATGCTCGGCTCGGTCTCGCCGGCCTCGGAAGGCGCACTCTCCTTCCTCACTTTTCTCATTCTCTTCTCTAACCTCATCCCCATCTCGCTCTACGTCTCCATGGAGACTGTCAAGTTTGGCCAGTCCAAGCTCATCGACCAGGACGTCTCCATGTACTACGGCGAGAAGGACATCCCGTGCATTTCACGGACCTCGAACCTCAACGAGGAGCTCGGCCAGGTCGAGTACATCTTCTCCGACAAGACCGGCACGCTGACCTGCAACCTGATGGAGTTCAAGAAGCTGACCATCGGCGGCCGCGCCTACGGCGAGGGCACCGCTACCTACGCCGCGCCCGCAGACACCCTCCCGCCGCTGCCGGATCCGCACCCTGCCGCCCACCCGCTGCCGGGCCTCACCGACCTCGCCTCGGCCCCATTTGTCGCCTCCACCCCTGTCCCGCACGTCTGCTTTGTCGACGAGGACGAGCGCCTTGTCCACGCCGCCGCCTCTCCCGAGCTCGGGCGCATCACCGAAGAGTTCTTCACCCTCCTCGGCGTGTGCCACACCGTCATCCCCGAGGCTGCGCCCGACGCTCCCGGTGGCCTCGTTTACCAGGCCGCCTCGCCCGACGAGGGCGCCCTCGTCAACGCTGCCGCCGCTTTTGGCTGGCGCTTCATCGCCCGCACCCCTTCCACCGTCACCGTCCGCATCTACGACGCCACCGAGCGCGTGTACGACGTTCTCCACGTCAACGCCTTCAACTCGACCCGCAAGCGCATGTCCGTCGTTGTCCGCACTCCCGACGACCGCATCATGCTCTACTGCAAGGGCGCAGACACCATGATCTACGACCTCCTCGCCGAGGGCGACGCCATCAACTCGGCTACTGCAAACGTGACCCAGGCCCACCTCGACGCCTATGCCAAGGACGGTCTTCGGACGCTTGTCTGCGCCGTCCGCGAGCTCGACCCTACCGAGTACGAGCCCTGGCAGGCCCGCGTAGACGCCGCGCTCGAACTCGAGGACAAGGCCCGCAAGTCTGAGCTTGCTGACCTCGCTGCAGAGATCGAGCAGAACCTCACCCTCGTCGGCGCCACCGCCATCGAAGACAAGCTGCAGGATCAGGTTCCTGACACCATTGCCTCGCTCCGCGAGGCCGGCATCAAGGTCTGGGTTCTCACCGGCGACAAGCAGGAGACCGCCATCATGATTGGCAAGTCGTGCAAGCTCCTCGACGAAGACATGCGTCTGTTTGTTGTCAACGCTGGCTCTGAGGACGACGATACGCTTCTCAGCCACGCTGACCTCCTCGCCCTCCTCGAGCGCTACCTCGACGAGCTCGGTTCTGCGCTAACCACTCGGTCATCGTCGGGCGCCGCGTCGCGTGAGTACGCCTGCGTCGTCGACGGTACCACCCTCGAGATGCTCCTCGGCCGGCCGGACGCCGCCCCGACAAGGTCCACAACCTCACCTCAACGCTTTCGGCCAAGCTCCTCGAGCTGACCACTGCGTGCAAGTCGGTCATCGGCTGCCGCGTCTCGCCCGCCCAAAAGGCGCAGGTCGTCAAGTTCGTCCAGGATGCGCTCGACCCAGTGACCCTCTCCATTGGCGACGGTGCCAACGACGTCGACATGATCAAGGAGGCCCACATCGGCGTCGGCATCAATGGCGAGGAAGGCGGCCAGGCCGCTCTCTCCGCCGACTACGCCATCGGTCAGTTCAAGTACCTCAAGCCGCTGCTTCTCGTCCACGGCCACTGGTGCTACCACCGCATCGCCAAGCTCATCTTCTACTCGTTCTACAAGAACATCGCCCTCGCGCTCGTCCCTTTTGGTTTGTCTTTGCCAACGGGTACTCGGGCCAGACCTTTGTGGAGAAGTGGACCTTCTCGCTGTACAACGTCTCGTACACCGCGCTCCCCATCCTCATTGTCGGCCTCTACGACCAGTGCCTGCCTCGTGCGGTGCTTCTCGCTCAGCCGCGCCTCTACCGAACCGGCCCAGCTAACCGGTTTTTCTCCATCCGCGGCTTTTGTGGCTGGCTCCTCGCCTCGCTCTATCACTCGCTCATCTTCTACTACCTCGGCGAGGCCGCCGTCGGCCAAGGCGCCGTCGACTCGTCGGGCCAGACCGCTGGACTCTACTACAACGGCCTTGTCATCATGTCGTGCATCGTCGTCACCGTCACCGTCAAGCTCTGCTTCGAGACCAACACCTTTTCCTGGCTCAACTGGCTTGCCCTTGCCCTCAACGGCGGTGGCTACTTTCTGTACATCCTCCTCTTCTCCTTCATGGGTCCGGTCTTCTCCGACCTCTGGTCCATGTACTACGTCGCCCCGTACATGTTTGCCGCCCCGCGCTTCTGGTTTACCCTCATCCTCATCCCGGTCATCGCCCTCATCCCGGATGTCACGTTCAAGTTTGTTCGTCGCTGGTTCGCTCCCGAGCCGTACGTCATTGTCCAGGAGCAGTTCAAGCTCGGCCTCCTTGCGGGCTCGGACTCTGACTCGCCTGAAGGCGACTACCGCGCCGCCGCCACTCCGCTGCTCCCGGTCTCTGGTCGCACCGCCGCTTCGACGCCCTGGCCGGCCTCGCGCTTCAACAAGGATCGCGAGTCGTCGTACGCCTACGACGGCGCGCCCGAGGAGCATGTCCGCTACATCATGGAGGGTCTCGAGGCTGCCCATGCCTCGCCGCCCAAGCACACTGCTGCTCCCCTTTCCGCAAACCCCAACGTCCTCGCCCGCAAGTCGCCGCGTCCTAGCGAGGTCTGGGAAGCTGCCGCCGGAGTCCAGGCCGTTGATATTCCCCAGGACCATGGCCACAACGACCCCCGCTCCAAAGAATGGGCCGAAGAGCCTGATCGGTAAACACACAAACACAGCCACCGCGACGCCGTCGCCCGCCCGCCCCGCCCACCCCACTCACACCACCCCACTCCCCCACACCACCCACACACCTCACGTCTGCACCCACACCCTTCCCCTCCCATGGGCAGATACAACAGCTACTCGGCCTCCTTGGTGTCGTCAGCTGGCCTCACCCACCGCCGCAACTCATCATCACCCCACTCATCTGAGTCACTGCACTCAGCCGACTCAACCAACCGCTCCATCCGCTCAACCCGAAACTCCCAAACGTCGGATAGAGGACAGTCGACGTACTCCAACGAGACCGATGGCACCTTGTCAGAGCTGCTCTCGCTGAACAGCGACTTGCATCTGCCATCGCCGGCACATGCTGACCATCGTGTGCCGTACGATCTGGTCGAGGGAGACGCCCGCGGCGGCGATAGCTCGCACAGCATGACGTCCAAGATTGTCTCGACATCAGTGGCGGTCGCGCTGGGTGCACTCATCTTTTTGCCTTTGCGGCCTTTCTTCTGGGGCGGGCGCTGGCAGATGCAGGGCCCACCGCTCCTTTTACAGTCATCCACTTTCTCTACCTCGGCTACGGCATTGTGTGCGTGGTTGTCACGAGCGCTCTGGCGGTCGTCATGCTTACGGTCGCTGATCCGTCACCGGAACGCCCGCTCGCCTACGCCTCGCACTCGTCGATGGATGGCGTCGACGACAAAGGCGCCGGCTCGGTGTGGCAGGCCTTTGGCCGTGGCGCGCGCAATGCCTGGCGCAGCGCTTCATCCGAGGTCGCCCGCGTTGGCTGGGCCTATCATGGCGTGCTGGTCCTCTCGGCGCTGTTCAATGCCATCGGCACTCTCACCCTCACTCTTGCTTTTGACGCCGATCAGTCTGCCAAGGGCGCAGTGCTGGCGGTGGCCTCGGTGGCTGGTGTCCTCGTCTCGCTCCTTTCATGGGCGTTCTTTGGCGAGAAGCTTCTTGCGCTCCAGTGGGTGTTCTTGGTCGTGGCCACCGCCGGCGTGGTCGTCATCTCGCTCGACGCCGGACTCGGCGGCACCTTTACACCCATCGCCTTTGCCTTTTGCACTCTCCTCATGTTCTCGGGCGCGAACCTGGCCATCGAATTTGGTGCTGTCCGTCGCAACATCAACTGGGCCCATGCCAACGTGGTGTACGAGCTCACCCACGGCGTGCTTGGCGTCGTTGTCGTTGCCATCCAAGCTGCGCGCGGCGCGGCGACCACCGACCTAACCGCCGCCCAGGTCGCCATGGCCACCGCCGCTGGCGCTCTCCTCGCCTCAGGCGTCTTTCTCGTCAACGTTGGCATCTCGGTCGGCCACGCTGGCATCGTGACGGCCATCGCCAACGGCTCCGCCGCCCTTACGGTCCTGCTCGACCTCACGGTCGGCATCGAACCGTCGTGGCTCGAGCTGGTCGGCATCGCCATCACCCTCACCGGTGTGTGTGGCCTCTCGTGGGCGGCGTCGGGCAAGCGCGAGCCGTCCCGCGCCGCATTCGACATCACTTCATGGTCGACAACCGAGTACGAGACCACCGACGACGGCTCGGCTCTCACGACAGACAGCTCATGATTCGAGCGTGCGCCGGCGCTTGGTCGGCCGTTGCTCGCCGGCTGCCGCCTCCGGCTCGGACTTGCGGCTCCGGCTGACCTCGACCGCGGTAAATCCTGCGTCGTCATCAAAGTAGCCCGCCGATGTGATCGAGGACCGGTACGAGGCGTCAGTTGCGGCATCGGGATTGACCAGCACCACCGCGCCGTCGTCAGCGGCTCCCTCTGGAGCCAGATCTGCGTGAGGGTTGACCTCGAGCAAGGCTGCGCCCGACGAGCGCGAGACCGGCGACTCGCCGTGTCGCGCGTCGGCCGCGAGCCGCTTGCGCATCGCCTTGGAAAACTTGGGCTGCTTTGGTGCCGACGCGGCGGCTTTGGCAAGCGTGTTGCGCAGCGCGGCGGCGGCGAGTGAGCCGTCGTCCTCGTCGGCACCAAACTTGACACGCGACGTCGCCTTGGCCAGCTCCGACTCGCCCCAGCGGGCCTTGGCCTTGCGCGCCCGCCGTCCGCCACGCCGAGAGCCTTTCTTCTTGCCCGGAATCGGCAGCGCCTTGACAAGCCGTGCCTTTTTGGGCTCCAACAGCTTGGCGAGCTTGGCCTCAACCTTGCCCAGCAGCTGCTTACCGTACGACCCATCGGGATATCCGCCTGATGCATCTGTCCGTGCTGCGAGAGCCGCTTTGGCTGCCGCCGCCCGCCCAACCTTGGTCCGGTGCGCGTCGGGCGCCGACTGCACCACCGGTGCCTCAAAGATGACGCCCTCGTGGAGCGCCGCAGTTCGCGCGAGCCCCTGCACTGCCTTGGAAACGTCTTTGCCCAGAACTTGGATGCAGTCTGCCGTGATGTTGGCCAGCTGCGGGAGGCCGCCCGCGAGTGCCAGCAGTCGCGCCGCAATGTGCGAGCTGACCAGCGCCGCCAAGTTCGGCGCAAACGCGTCCATCAGCTCCGCGATGTAGCCCTCTACTCTGGACGTGTCTGCAACCAGCGCCTCAACGTCGCTCGCCGCAGCGCAAACGTGCGCAGCCTCGCTCGCAGCCAGCTGTGATCCCGAGCTCGTCGCCAGCGAGACCGCCACTACCATGGCCACTGACGGCGGGAGGACCTCGCGCAGCCGCGCCCGCATCGCCTCCTCCGGCGAGAGCTGCTCGGGATTAGCAATGTCTTTGGTCTCGACCAGCGCCACCACTCGCCCCTCATCCCGCGCCACCAGCGCCGCCGCGCATCGGACATATGCCAGATCGTCGGCGACCAGAGCGTCCATCTCCGGGAAACGCTTCCCAAAGCCCCGCCTCAGATACCCTGCCAGCGCCGCGATCCTTGCCGATGCCTCTGAGAGAAAGCCATAGCTCTTTGCCAGAAAGCCATCCAATCCCGGTCCGCGCCCCGGCCGCATCTCCTCGCCGCCTTTGACCACCTCCATGACCGTCGCCCGCACCGCTGCCAGCAGAGAAGACGGTCCCGGTGGCGGCTGACTCAGCCCCGATCCTCCGCCTGTGCCAATTCGAGTCATCGCCGCCAAGCCATCCAACCCATCCCACCGGCGACAGTTGAGCTGTACCGCCCGCTGCCGTCATCCTTGTCCTCCACCACCATCTCCTGCACATCGCCACCGCCGCCGCCGCCTACCTCACCAGCAACAGCCGCCGCAGCAGCAGCAGCCGCTGGTGGGGCGAGGTCATCCAGCGCCTCAAGGTCTGCCAGGAGGTCGAACGTGTCGTCCATAATGTTCTGTCTTGCCACGAGTCCGGTGTGGCGGCCTCTCGCTCTTGCTCGTGCCCTGTGGCTCTTACCCCCGTCCTCGCCAAGTCGCACTCGGCTGAGTTGGCGGGAGTGTGCCGGGAAGAGCCGGGGAGGGGGGGGGGGGGGGGTGATAAAATTTTACTCCATAGTTTTCAGCACCCCCCACCCACACACCCGCACACCCCAAAACACAGTCCTCACACTCGCCACTTGTCTCCATTCCATCGGCTACCTACCCATGAGCTTCGCATCTGTACTGTCCAAGGTGTCCCTGAAGAAGACCAACGCGGATCAAGCAATAGGGGCGGGCGATGGCGGATCAGCCAGATTGGCGGCGGCGGTGGCGGCAGAGCGCGAGGCTCATGCCCGGCTGCGCGAATGCGATCTGGAGGCGTGGTACGCTCGGCTCGAAGGCGAGACCTTCAAGACTGTCTTTGTCCCCCTTAGCCAGGACGCAGCACGTGCGCTGATGGCCGGATACGAGGCGCAGTGCGGCCGGGCATCACTGAGCGAGGAAGCAAGCGCAGAGCTCGAGGCGCTGACCGCGTCCATCGCCGCCGCCATGGTCGATCTCGGAGCCAGCAACGTGTTTGCCAAGCTCTCCTCGCGGAGCCCGAAGGACTCGACCCTGTGCGAGGCGCGGGCGCTGGATGCAATCAAGGCTGAGCTCGGTGATGCGCTGGCGAGCGGCGCCACGCTCGACGCCAACACGGTGTTCCGTAGCGTCATGGCCGCCGGCATCGCGGCCCTCCGCTCCGACTCGGCCGCCCAAGTGGTGGCGAGCCTCATGTCCTCGGACAGAGTCTGTGCCGACGACATCCCGCTTGCCCTCGAGCACGCCCACCAATGGTCGCAGCATGTTGTCCTCCGCGAGTGGGTCTCGCTCCCGCCATGGTCCGAGCTGCGCGGCTTTGTCGTCGACGGCAAGCTCACCGCTCTCTCGCAGTATTTTGTCGGCGTCCGCTTTGACGAGCTCGTCGCCGCACGTGACGCTGTCGAGGCTCTGGTCAAGGCCGCCTTTGACGACTTTGCCCCTCGCCTCGGCATCTCCTCCTGCGTCCTTGATCTGGCCGTCGATCTCGACGCCGGTCGCGTATACGTCATCGAGCTCAATCCGTTCGGCCCGCCCGATGGCCTTGGCACCGGCACCTGCCTCTTCAACCTTGCTACCGATGCCGACGTCCTCTTCGGGGCCGCACCGTTTGAGTTCCGCATCCAGCACGAGCCATTGGCGTCGCTGGCGGACTTGCTCCGCGACGGCCCGCTCCGCGACTGGCTAGACGACGCCGGCGTCCTTCAGGCACTGATTTAGTAACTTGAGCTTAGCTTACACCATCGACACCACCGAGCTCGAGCTCGAGCTTGACGACGCTGACCGGTTGGCGCCAAGCCAACCTGCCTCGCACAGCCGCTCGACATCGTCATCGGGCGCCACGTCGTCGACCTTGACCGCCGGCGCCGAGATTACCACCGCACGGCCCGCGGCCTGGGTCTCGACGACAGGCTTGACGCTCGCCGGACGAGTGATAAAGTCGTTGATGTTGCCACGATCGTTTTCCAGCCGGGCCCTCCAGCTCTGCCGCGAAGTAAGGCGCTCGTTGGCAGCTGCGTACATAGCCCGGATCCGCAGGATCTCTTCCCCGGGCTTTCCGGCCTCGTACCTGGCCAGGATGGCGGTCATCGTCTCGTCGATGTCGGGCGCTGGATAGTGGAACATCTCGATGTGCGACGAAAGGTACTTGAACCGGAGCATTGCCGGCGAAAGCAGGAGGAGCACAACTTGGATGGCCATAACGGTGGTCGTGAGGAAGAGCTGCAGCGGCGGGACAGTGCCGGTGGCGCGGGCATGGACAATGAGCATTGCCATCGGATAGACCGCACCAAACACGTTGCCGACCACCACTACCGGAGAAAGCACAAACTGGGCCCAGAGCAGCGAGACCATCTGTAGCACGTCAATCCAGTCCTCCTCATTCTGTAGGTCCGACCGGAAGTTCTGGACCCAGAACTGGATAAAGCCGCGAATCGAGGTTCCGCGCAGCCGCCGGTGCTCGGCGTACGAGTACTCATCGCTGTTGTTGAGCAGAACAAAGTACTGGATGACACGCTGGGTGATCATCCTGGAGTATGACGAGAGATTAGTCACGCAAACGACAATTGAGACCCTATTGGTTCCGCGATGCGTCAACTCGATCATGGCCTGGTTGAACGCCACCAACTTGGCCTTGCGCTCGTTAGTGTTCCCGTCCCGGAGCCAGGCAAAGGCACACGAGTAGAACTTGGCGAACCGCGAGTACGGGTCGTTGAGCGAGCGCGAGACGAGAAGCGGAATCGAGGCAAACTTGAACGCCGCCAGCGCAACCATCACCGGCGCGTACATGAGGAGCATGCCAGCAGCGGCCAAAAAGTGCAAGAGAACGTCAAGAAGGGCAACAGGCCCGCTGCGGTACTGCGCGCTGAAGAGCATGCCAATGACGTGCACAAATCCCGAGTACAGCGCAAGCGCGGCGGCCGTCCCACACATGACAAAGAACTTCCAGAACCACACCAGCGTGAGCACGTGCGTTGTCATCGGGAGTACCCCGCCGCTTGTGGACCACAATGCTGCCGCCGCAGAGCCAGACTCGGGCGTGTAGAACAGCCACGAGATTTCGGCAAAGATGAGAAAGACATCTACCACGTAAGAGAGGTAGTTGACCACAAACGTGATCCGATCAATCGAGTACGAGAGGAGGAAGCCCTTGGAGGCCACAGACACGATCGAGACGCAGATCGAGAACACAGAAAGCCCGGTCACCTGTCCGGTCACAAGAATCGCCACCATCTGCAGGATCGACTGTGGAACAGACTCGACGAGCGACTCGAGCACAAAGCCCATGTGCGTCATCGCCTTGCGGAGCAGGTAGGCCCGCAGCGGATCCGGAGACGACCCAGGATCGCTGATCTCGTTCGGCGACCGCCCAGCCGCCCGATCGGCTGCCCGCTTTGTGCGCAGCTCGGGCTTGGCGATGAACCAGATGCAGGCAGAAACAAACGCGTCCATGATCCGCAGCCTGAGCTTGGTATACATCCACATCATCAGCGGGACAAACTGGCCAAACGGAAGCATCAACAGGTAGACAAGAACAACCCGGATCCACGAGGCTGTAGCACGGGATCCCGCCCCGTGGTCAAAGTGGATCCGACCATCGACCGCAATGATCGCCATCGCGCCCTGCGCTGTGTACAGTAGCTGCGCCACCACAAAGATGACCATGGCGATGTAGAAGAACCCCATGTATCCGTCTTGGTAGTAGCCGTACGCAATGAGCAAATCGCTCACAATGTCCGTCACATTGAGCGCCACCGTGAACAGATCAAACGCCATGTCTGCCACCGCTCCAACTCGCCGGCCGAAAACAGACGCGCACGCAGCAGGCACCTCGTCATCATCCTCCAGTCCGTCAGCCACATTCTCGGTCACAGGCAATTCCTTGGTCATCGCCGGCCTGCTCACCACGCTCGACTTGTGCTCTTTGCCCATAGCGTTGATGTGGCGCAATGGACTGTGAGTGGCGGGGTACAGAGTCGGGTGAAGGACCTGCTGGTTGGCTGGCTCGGCACGCCTTTGGAAGCGTTTTATGGCGCCACCAATGGAAAACGAATCGAACGAACCAGGCTTCGATTTTGTCCATTTCGGGGACAGCCCCCAAACGGGGGGGGGGGGGGGGGCAGTCAACCGCTCCTGTTGGAATTCACTTGGGTCTGGCAAGACTATCGCCGGCCTCTCGCGCTCGCCCTGAACGACGAGCCTGCGCCAGCAGCCGACTTGACGCCGCGCAAGGTAGATGTCTGCTCAGAATTGCGCGCCAGCTGTGCCGATCGCGCCGCGCGAAAACTCGCCCGGCTCATCGACCGGCTTGCCGACGATGCAGGAGTCGACGACTCGGCAGAGACAACCGAGCTGCTGCTGCTGCTCTCCAATCTCTCGCCGGCCTTGTTGCTCGCAGCAGCCAGCGAGTGGCTTGACACGTCAGACTTGGCCGTCGCGCCGCCCAGCTCCACCATCTCGACCGAGCCGCCGGAAGATCCATCATAGTCAGCGCCTCCCGAGTCGGAGCCGAGCAGGTCTCGGACAGCCGCTCGAACGCTGCCCGAGAGCTCAGGTGCAAACTTGCGGACCCACGCGAGGAACATGGTGTTGTGCTCGTTGTTCTCGTCGTTTCCGCCGTTGATCCCGACCTGCCGCGCACTAGCCCGGTGGTGACGCAGCTCGCGGATGAGGCCAACGACGAGGGTGGCGGCCGCATAGCCGATGACGCCCAGCACGAGGACGACAAACACCGCGTACGTGCCATCGTTTGGAAACTCGTCCATCCAAAACAAGAGGCCGGCAACAAGCAGCGCCACAATGCTCAAGTCCAGTTTGGTCTCGATGACGTTGAGCGGGTGGTACGTGTACGGCGAGTACTTGGTCAGCAACAGCATCGAGGTGACGAAAACGACTAGCAGGCCCGAGAAGAGGATGATCTGCACATTTGAGGCAAACACCGAAAGATGACAATGAGTAGCCGCTTGAACATGACAGGCATCCCAGCGTAGTAGTAGTGTTGGCGGAAGACGGCGTACAGCGACCCGTATCGGAGCGTCACCAGAGGGCTCCGCAGGCTGTGCCGGTACTTGTAGAGAACAGCTGCAAACAGAATTGGGAGCGCGACAACGTACAAGCCGACGCCCATGATCGCGAGCTCGAGCGTTGCCAGCCACTTGCCCACAAAGCACTGCAAGCTTGGCTCCGCATCCAGATACCACTTGCCGTCGGGATACTGTGTGCAATCAAAGAAGACCAGCGCGGCCCGCGAGAGCGGGATGTACACCAGCGGCCCAAAGGTGAAGATCGCCCACAGCGAAATGTCCACCACTCGGACTCGCGAGGCGTCAACTCCGCGGAAGAAGCAGCACCGTAGCGCAGGTACGTGCTTGACCAGCACCAGTATCGCCAAAAAAACACCGCCGAACAGCAGCGGGAGAAGCATGCTGATCGAGTACCGCACCACAAACGACGGCAGCGAGCAGTCGATGGCAAAGAACGACAAGTCTACGTTGGCCACGTTGGCCGCCTCCAAAATCTGCTTCACAGGCGGCTTGGGCCACTTGAGCGGCGCCTTGGCGAGGATGCCCAGGACTTGCAAAAAGATGACCGCCAGCGAGAGCGTGTGCGGTGCGCGCTTGACCCCGCCGACCTCGCCGTCTGAGTCGACACGTTTCTGGAACTGCTTGGCCGCAAGCCCGCCCACAACTACCGCCGCCATCGCCGCAAAGATAACCGCGCCGCCCAGCAGGGCAAGCAGCGACGCCGGCGCGTTCGGGCACCGCTTGCACGACCCGTCTTGTTGCCGGTAGGCGCCTGTTGAGCAGTCCTTGCACAGCATGGAGCCCTGCTTGTACTCGGGCGCGCAGATGGAGCCGCCCAGACAGGCCTCATCCACCTTGCATGCCTCGTACTTGCCGACGTCGACCTTGAAAAATCCTGGCCGCGCCACAGGACCGCTTCCGACGCCGGTACCGCCTGGGCAGATCGCACCTCTCGGACATGCCGTGCACTCACGGTCGGCCTCATTGCCTGCGTTCCAGTACCCACGGGCGCACACACACGGCGGCGCACTGCCCGAGCTCGTGGTGTTCTGGCTCGCCAGACGCACCGCATTCGCCGGACACACCACGCACTCGCCGTTGACTGGATAGCCGGTCCCGGCGCAGGTCGGGACAACGGTACACGCTGCCACCGACTCTTCGGTCGACTCGGTCCCGGCGACGCACCGCGAGCAGCTCAGCGGAAGGAGCGGATTACTGGTCACCGCGCCGAATCCGACCGGACACGCACCCACAGTGACTGGAAGCTCAAGGTACGTGCCGGACCGCAGGCTGACTTTCAGCGAAAACTCTTTGCCCACCTCGGCCGGCCAGTGCGAACCGGCAATTTGGATTGCCACGTCCTTGAGCGAGAATCCGCCGGCGGCCACGTCCCATCGGATGGCCGCGTCGGTAACAAGTGCTTCCGGCGCGGAAACAGAGAGCAGCAAGTCAAGGATTGTGTCCGATACAGGCGTGCCAAAGCCGTCGGTGACAAGCAATTGGCCGCCATCGATGCCAAAGTTGACCCCCGACGGCACGCTGAGGGCTGAACCGGCCCGCGACCATGTCAATGTGGCTGCCGGCGATGCAAATATCGGGCCGTACGCCAGTGCAGAGCTTGCACTCGGAGAGGATGTCGGTAGCGACGTGGTTACCACCGCCGTCGTCGACGTCAGCGGCAGGCACTGGTACCAAACCCCGCCTGCCTGCGAGTAGCTCAGACTCGCTGAGCTGAGATCCGTCCCGCTCATGTCAACCACCATGCCGCACGAGAGCGCCACGCTCCCGTATCGCGCAAACGATGTGGAAACAGTTGAGCTCTCTATCCGCAGTGTTGCTGACAATGCCGTTAGCGCCGCCAGCGACGCCGGTGGTGGCAGATTAGGCGCCTGGAAGCCGGCAAACGACGTGCTGAGGCTGCCGAGCGTCGCCGCTGCCACTGTGCCACCAAACACGGCCGACGAGCCCGAAAACGACGTGTTGGCAATGGCCACGCTCGCAGACGTACTCGAGACGTCGACAAACACTGCCCCGCCGTACCCGCCTGGCGCCGAGTTGTCAACAAAGGTGCAATCAACAAGCACCACGCTGCTGAGAGTGAGCGAGCGGAGCGCCACTGCGCCGCCGCCGCTGCCCAACCCAGCCGCTGCGTTGCGCTCAAAGACGCACCGCGTGCAGGTCAGCGACGCCACCTCGAATCCGCCGACTGCACCGCCGCCAGAAGTCCGGGTCCTGGCTTCGCCGGTCACCGTATTGTCCACAAAGGTAACGTCGGTCAGCGTCGCCGCTGCACCGCCCAGCATGGCAATCGCGCCGCCAAACTGCCCTGCCTGGCAGGCCGCAAATGTCGCGTTTGTGACCGTCAGCGAGCCGGCGCATCGAATGGCACCGCCGTACAGCGTCACTGTCGCCCGCGCGCTGGCTCCCTCATCGGCCACAAATCCGCTCATTGTCGATGAGGTCACCACAAGGCTTCCCCCGGAGGAGACATCAAACGCAGCGCCGGCGAGGAGTGAGGCCACCGGTGTCGCAGCTGATGCTTGAGAAATCAGCTGCATGCCGTCGATCGTCAGCTGAGCGCCTGCTGCGACCTGCAGCAGCACGCCGCCAAGCGGCCCGCAGTCAATGCGGCCACCTGCAAGCGTGATGTTCCGCGATATCCGGTGGTAGTCGTGTGCGGCTGGGGCACGCGCGCAGAGCGAGCTGCTATCCGGCACAACCTCGCCCACTGTGACCGTGGCACCATCAGCCGAGTGCGCAGCACGTGCCGAGATGCAGAGCCACGAGTTGGCCACACCGCCACACTCAGCCAGGTTTGCCGGCTCGCGGCGCGGCGCAGCGCCAAGAACCATCTTGCCGCCCGCCACCGCAATGTCTGTGCTCGAGGCTACAACAAGGTCGGTGGCCTCGTTGCCGAAAAGATCCGCGGCAACTACCTTGGCTCCGACCGGCATGCCCGGTGGAACAAACGAGTACTGGCCGTAGTCAGAGAAAAACACAAAGCCGGTTGCGGTCGTCACAAGTAGCATGCCGTCGTGGCCCACAAGCGGATCAAGGTGCACCGCCAAGATGCTCCCCAGGCCTGAGAGCACGGTAGTCGGGCCGCCGCTTCCGCCGTCGGCGAGAACGACAACGTCGCCGTTGTCAAGGCCGACGAGCACGTCGGCCACGTCGCCCCCGTCGTACATGCCGCCGATGAGTACAACAGGGTCGGCGGCAAGCAGGTGCGCAGTCGCCGCGGCGTAGAGCTGGTCGTACGACGGCGCGCCCGGGTTGGCAAGCGAGACGTAAACAGTGTTGGCCGTCGCTGAGACCCAGGCCAGGTCGCTGGCTGCCCCAGAGCCGCTAAAATCGTGCACGGTATGCAGGCGCAGGCTGGGAGCGCCAGACGCAAGCAGGACTGCCGGGGCGCTAAACGGGCTGGCACTCGGCCCGTTGTTGACGACAACTGCAATGCCAAGCGTGCCGCCGACAAGCAAGTCGACGTTGCCATCCGCGTTGGGATCGGCGGCTGCCATCCACTGCGGCGTGCCAGCGGTGGCCACGGTGAAGATGGTGGGCGTCGGAATCGCCGGTGCCGGTGCGGTAGAAAGGTCCACAAACGGTGAGAGCGCGACGAGGCTGTCGCTTGAGAGTGTAACAATATCGACCATGCCGTCGCCGTCGCCGTCGACCGCGATGGTGGCCACAAGCTGCGCCAGTGACGGTGGGTTGGTCCGTTGAGCGGCTGGCATGAAGCCGCCGTCGCCGTCGCCGTAAATGGCAAACGTAGTCGCGTCGACGTTGCAGGAGAGAACGAGGTCCAGCACGAGGTCATGGTTAGCATCGACGATGAGCAGCTCCGGTACTTGCCCTGACCCGCACCAGGAAAAGCCCACGGGCGCCAGCTGGATTGCAGGATCAAGGTATCGCGGGACCGGCCCGGTGTGCATGGCACGGATCTCTCCGCTAAGAGATATGCTAGAGGTGGCTACCGGAGCCATGATGAGCTGCGGCCAGCCGTCGCTCTCCCATTGGCCAAATACCACGCAACGGGACTTGCTAGAGCCAGAAGTGCCAAAGGCCTCACCCAAGGCAAAGTTCAAGGGCGCCAGCTGGAGCGCCACCAGCAGCTCGGTGCTTTCGACGTCAAAGTTTGACACCATATCAAGGAGGCCGTTGTTGTCAAGGTCGGCGAACATGATGCCAAACGGAGGCTGGCCGGTCCCGATGTTGATGCTTGCAATTTGGGTGACGGTCGAGTCGCCGTTGAATCGCCAGACCGCCCAGGTGCGGGAGATGGTTGTAAGGAGCTCGAGCTGTGCGTCGCCGTCGACGTCGGCGAGCGTGAAGTGGGTGACGCCGTCGACTAGATCGAACGGCACTCCAAAGGTGACACTCGCGGCCGGTGCAGTCCGTGGCAGAGCCCTGACGACGCCAATGGTTCCTGCCGGGACAACCATGTAGATGAGATCGAGTAGGGCATCGCCGTTAGTGTCGACAAAGAGTGGGTCGGTGTAGACGTCGTCTGAGCGGAAGCCAAACTTGAGCGAGCCGGACGGAATCGAGATGATCGGAGCCGAGACCGGCGAGCCCGAGCCGTAGGTGACCCACCCGAGCTCGCGCCTGATGGCTGAAATGTACACGGCATCAGTCACGCCATCGCCGTTCTGGTCTGGGACAAGGGCAAAGTTGTCAACTGGCTGCGAGAGCGCGCGCCCGGTGCCTGCCTCGTACGGCGCGAGTGCAAATGAGACATCGCCAGGGCCCGACGAGGTCGAGAGGTAGACAAGCGGGTATGAGGAGCCGGCATGCATGACCACGAGATCGGGCTTGCCGTCGGTAGAAATGTCGGAGGCAGCGACGGCGGCAATGCTGGTAGAGGTCACAACTGTCGACGGCGTGTCAAACGTCAAGCCTCCGGTGCCACGAGCAACAAAGACGGTCGGCTCGGCGGTGACCACCGCCGTGTCCTGGGAAAACACCATGTCAAGCACGCCGTCAGCGTCGAGATCAGCCGCGTAACAGCTGTGGATGGCCGACGAGACAATGTCGACCACTGGCGGCGAGGGCAAGATCGGGTGCTGCGGCGGCGCGCGCTCAAAAACAATCGACGTGTGCGGGCTTGCTGCGGTATACGTTGGCGGCTCTGAGCCAGCTGAGAGCGAGATGCCGCCCGGAAGCGCCTGGGTCAGCGTGGTCGGTGAGATGTAAGTCTCGTTGAAGACAAAATAAGTGCTCAAGTTGGGCGAGTTGGGCGAGACCGGACCGGCCATGACCGCCGCAATGTCGTCTCCGGAGAGTGCTGCCGACCAGACGCGGAACTCGTCCATAAGCGCCGAGACGGCTTGGCTGGCGTCATCGACTGTACAGGAGGCTCCGTCCTGATCGTTGCCCAGCACCAGCACATTGCCAGTGCGCTGGATGCCGGTGACAGGATCCGGACCAGCTACGCGAACTCCATCAAGCCAGAACTCTGCCAAGTCTGTAGTCGCGTCGACCACAAACGCATAGTGATGCCAGAGCGAGTCGCCTCCACAATTCGCGACTTCGACCTCAAAGTACGGGCTTGTGCCCATGATGAGGTAGCAAATACCATCAGTGTCAAACGCGCCAAACACTATATTGTTGTTGCAGCAACCAGGCTTGCACACGCTTACCAGGTACACATCTCTCGGAGGCGTGTACATTTTGGCCCAAAACTCCATGGTAAAGCTTCCCGGCGGGAGGTCAAACACTGCGCCGGCCGACCTGAAAATGTTCCCGTAAGCAGGGCGGTTAATGAGCGACAGCGCCGCGTGGGTTGTTGGCACCGCGACCACGACGAGCACCACCAGGAGCGGGAGGAGGGTGGGGTAGCGCATGGTGAGGTTGGTTATATGGGGGGGGGGGGGGAGGGGGAGCGAAGATTGTTTCCTGTGCGGGACGAAGGGGGGGGCGGGAGGAGGAAGAAGAGCGCGGGGAGGGGTGGGGTGATAGGTTATGATCACCAGCGGGGCACGAGCGAAGATTGTTTCCTGTGCGGGACGAAGGGGTGAACGATGTGAACAATGACATATTTGTGAGAAAATGTTTCACCGTGCCAAACTACGCCGTGACTACTGCCGAGTATTTCGTAGGTTGACTACATCGAAAGCATGGCCGGTGGTCAAGACAGCCGACAGCGACGACCGCGAGCAAGCCACACAACAGACACCGCACTTCCGAAACCGGCCACTCGCACTCACGTATACACGTACTCATGGCAGCAAGTGGGACGCCTGGTGTCAGCGAGTACCCGTATGAGGACGTGGTGCCGGAGGAGGGGAGATTGTGGTGGCGACGGTCGACGACGTGGTCGTCCGCGGTGCTGACGAGGTCTGTCTCGTTCGCGACGCGCGGTGCGTCCTCACCACGTACGAGTTGTACATGTTCGGTAAGGACGACAGCGGCAGGCGGAATCGGGCACTCCGGTTTCCGCTGGAAAATTTGGCGTCGTTTAGGGGATCGTCGTCCTTCCTCGCCCGCTACTCAAAGATCCTCGTGACGGCCAAGGCCTCAGCCGGCAGCGAGTACGATCTGCGGCTCTCGTTCCATGACAAGGGCTACAAGGACATGCTCGCCAAGCTGGCAGACACGGTCAAGATGAAGCTCTGGGTCGATCGGCCGTCAAAGGCCAACAATAATCGCAGACCGGCCGCCGCCGGTCCGTCCGAAGGCTTCTCCACACGATCAGCGGGCATCTCGGGCATCATGCGGCGGGTCGACCGGCAGGCGCGCGAGGATGAGGCGACACTCAGCGCGGCGTTTGCGGATCTGGACACGCTCATGGCCAAGACCCGCGACATTGTCAAGCTCGCGGCACGGGTCAAGGCCGCTCAGGAGCGGGCGGCGCGGTCGCGGCGGCGCGAGGCCGACGCGGCCGAGGCCAAGGACGAGGTTGATCTGCAAGACCACCTCATGTCACTGGGCATGGGCTCGGTCTCGGCGCCGTCGGTCTCGCGCGCGGCAGCAGGCTCGACCTCGGCCTTCCACACCCAGCTCGCCCGCGAGTTGGCGGCGTTCCTCACACCGATCCTGGCCGACCGCTCGACTCACGGCGTTCTCCCGCTCACCGATGTGTACTGCCTCTACAACCGCGCTCGTGGGACCGACCTTGTCTCGCCCGACGACATCCTCGCGGCTGTCGCCGCCTTTGGCTCGCTCTCGCCGCCTGTCGGCATGTCGCTCCACGAGTTTGCGTCCGGCGCCAAGGTCGTCCAGTCGGACGCCTACTCTGAGGAGGCCATGACTGCCACCATCCTCGACCTCGCCACCGCCTCCGACCACGGCGTCTCGGCCTCGGAGCTCGCTGCCGCTGCCTCGCTCTCGCTCATGCTTGCTCGCCAGCAGCTGCTCCGTGCCGAGGAGCGCGGCATCGTCTGTCGCGACGCCTCGGTCCACGGCCTCTACTTTTCCACAACGCGTTTCCCGACTTTGTGCAGAGCTTGTAGCATTGTGGTAAAGGCAGTGGCAATTGTGCGTGGTTGTGTTGCTGACTACTAGCGGTGTGTCGCGATGGTGCCGCTCCGCTGTGCGTGTTTTGCGAGAAATGAGCGGCTTTTTCTGCGATCATGCGCTCCCCCAACAGGCCACACTTGGCATAAACTCATTTACCTAGCCCAGCATCTCAAAGCCACCACCCATAGAGCCACCACGCTGCATCTGGCGCATGCGCCAAAAGTAGCCGGCGATGAGGCCGACAAAGACGACGACGACGATGGAGAGGACGACGACGGTGGCGATCAGGCCGGTCTCGGTCTTGGACTTTGACGGACCGGGGTGGCGCCCGGAGTGTCGGGTGCAGTGTCAAAGTCGACCTTGATGGCGTCGACGATGACAATGTCCTCAACGACGGTGCCGTTGATGGTGATGGTGTTGCGCGAGCCGGCGACAAGGGCGGCTGTGAGGTCGTTGCCGGAGAGGGTGACGTTGTAGGACGCAAAGTTGGCGGCATCGACGGTGGCGTGGCACGGCATGGGAGAGGTCGCCGAGTCAAAGACCAGTACCTCGTGGTTGAGCCAGACCTGGATCGACGGCGGCGTTCCGCCACAGAGCGCGTAGGCCTGCAGCTGGAGGCGGAGGGTGCGCGGGGCGGTGGGGACAGTGAACAGCGCAGACGCGGCGGTCGAGGCCTCCAGAATGTACAAACCCGACGGGTCGAGCTTACCCTGGAAGGCGAGACACGAAGCGCCGGCGGCGCAGACGCTCGAGCCGAGGCGGACGACAACGTCGCTGATAGGCCCGGTCGACTCGAGGTACCAGCCGGCCTGCTCAAACGAGCAGTCGGGCAGGTAGGCGCAACAGTCAACCTCGCACGACTCGCCTGGCGAGCACACGCCGTCGCCGCAGCAGTCTTCAGGGCACTGGCCGGCGACGCCGGCCTGCGAGCAGGCCAGCGCCGGGTTTCCGGGCATGGCCGACGCGGCAGCCAGCGGCGAGTGCGGGAGCATGCCCGGGAGGACTGGCTCATACGCAAAGCCACACTCACATTCGCAGTCTGCCGGGCAAGTGAAGCATGACTCGCCGGCCTCCCGGGTGCAGACGTTATCGCCACACTCGGCGGCGCATGCAACGAGCGAGACCGAGTCGATGTACCAGCCGTCGACGCCGCCGCCGCAGTCGGTCGACATGACCCACGAGAGAACGACCTCGTCGCCGCTCGACACCGAGAGCATTGCGGTCGAGGTGGCCCACGACCCTGAGAGCGAGCCGCCGTTGACGCCCGAGAAGGCGTGCAGGCCGCCGAGCGGGTTCGTCGAGACTGGCGAGCGGATGAGCTCGGTCGGCGGGCCGTTGAACATCCAGGCGTCGGCCGGCAGGGCAACGGCCGGGGCACCGTTGATGGAGGCCATGACCACACCGCCGTCAAACGAGGCCTCGGTTGCCACGTAGTGGGTAAACTCGAGCTGGACCATGGCCTTTGACCCGACCGAGGCCGGGATCTCGATCGGCGGCGCGACGAGGGTCATGGTTCCGGACTGGTCGGTCGTCACGCAGTTGCCGACGAGCGGGTCCGGGGCGTAATAGCCACCGGTCCGGCCGTCCGGCAGCGCGGTGCGGAACTGCCAGTTGACCGGCGACCACGTCGGCGAGACGCCTTCGGCCGAAGCTGTCCATCCGGCCGGCGCGGTGGCAAACGTCTCGGTGTAGAACGGGGTGGCGGCAGGGCAGACGGTAAGCGAGCCCGCCGCGAGGTACGGCTGAAAGTTGCAAGGCGGGGTGGCGGTGAGCTCGACGGCGGCAGCAGCATCGTTGATCGCATCGCAGTCTGCAGCGGTGACCGGCGCCGTGGGCGAGCCGTCGACGAGCGAGCGGAGCGGGGTGCCGTCGGCGACGAGGTCTGCGCAGGCCTGCCGGAGGGCGGCGTCGTGGGCCTTAAAGTCGGTCGTCTGGGTGTGGTAGGCAAAGGCGGCGCGCCAGTAGACGTGGAACGGAACAGTGAGGCCGAGAGCTGGGATGACGTGCCCGTTGTAGGCCTGGCCAAATGTCGAGTCGACGAGCATGGCAAACATGTGGTTGACCACACCCGAGTTGCGGTGGACACCGCCGTTGTCCGACGGATCGCAGTGGTACTCGTCGTCGGTGACCTTGCCCGGGTGGCCAAAGCACGTCGGGTCCCACAGGTCGCGGATGGCGCCACCAAAGGCGGGATCTTGCGCACCGGCCAGCCAGCGGTACGAACCAGTCGTCGGCGGCGCCGGCGCGAGCTCGAGCTCGAGCGTCGGCGCCGTTTCGCCGGCCGACGAGAGGCCGACGAGGCCACGAAGAAAGTCGCCTGTCGAAGTCGCAATCATGGCCACCGGAAAGTTGGAGGTGACAGCCGGCACAACGAGGTCCGAGCCGGGGATGTTAGCGATGAGCAGTGCGCGCGCGCCGCCAGCGATGGCGTTGGCAGCCTTGTCCTCAAACGAGCACGAGCCACGGTTGACAAGTACGATGCTGTCGACGACGTTCGTCGTCAGCGCCGAGCAGCCGTCGTTCGGGTCGCCCGAGTCGTCGGCAGCAAGTGTGAGCGAGGCGTTGGCAAGCACGGCCGACGTCCAGGGCGAGCCGTTGTCGGCGGCGTAAAAGCCAAAGCCGGCCGACTCCAGCAGTGGGTCGCCTGTCGCCGAAACGACGTTGATCTTGGGCCCGCGGGCAATGCGTGAGGTCTGGAAGGTGGAGCAGCGGCCGAGCTCGCGCGGGCCAAACGGTTGCGGCAGGTCAAGGTTGAACAGGTGGTCGACGGTCTGACCGACAATGTCCGAGTAGGCCTCGTTCAGCGCGCCGGTCTGCCACATGTAGATGAGGCCGTGGACGTCGTCAGTCCCTCCCTCGGTATACGCGTGGCCCCACTCGTGAGCAACCGTGTCGATCGACGCCACGCCGCGACAGTAGTTGGTTGTCTCGCCGTTCCAGTTGGCGTTCGGGCACGAGATCTTGGGGTCGTCAAACACGGTGTTCATCGGCCCGCCCTTCTTGTTCCAAGAGTCGATCTCAAAGGCCGACATGAAGACGTCGTACGTCTTGCGTGCCCCGTACATGGTGTGGTTGAGGTCACCGGTGAGCGTGTTCGGGTCACCCTCGCGCCAGATCACGTTGTCCGCCGTCACGTTGGCCAGCGACCGGTTGAGCGCAAAGGTGGTCGACTCGTGAGCCTCGATCACACTGCCGTCTCTGGCCGAGACGGCAACTTGCCACCGCTGGCCGGTGCATTCGGCGACCACGTCAAAGACGTAGGCGAGGACCGGGGCGGACGCGTCGAGCTGCGGGCCATGCGCGTTGTACAGCCCGCGGACGTAGATGACCGGCGCGCTTGGGAGCTTGCGGACGGTGACACAGCTCGGCGCGTTGTCCAGGCCGTTTAGAGCGGCACGGGCGGCGGCCCGGACCGAGAGGCGCGGAGTGAGGACGAGCGGGTCCGACGACCGATGGCGGGCAGCGTCGAGGAGGGCGGTCGGCACGGTGGTGCCGGTCAGAGTCGCCAGAGCCGGCAGCCCACTCGGCTCGTCAATCTTGAGCCCAGCCCGAACGGTGGCATGGAAGACCTCGACGCCATGGTACGTCTGCGCAAACGATGCGTGATGGCGGGCGTGTGGGGCATGGAGGTCCGCGGCATCGCTGCGATGAACCAGCTCGAGCTTGGGATCAGCCAGACCGAGAACATTGTGGCGAGAGAGAGCATTCACCACGTGATCATGGTGATGGCTTGGCGAGCGGATGTCCATCGATGACCGAACATTGCTGCCGTCCTCGCGGTCGTCAGCTTGCGGGAGGAGGAGCGGCGGAGAAAAGGTGGTAAAGGCGGCGGTGTGGGTGTTGCCACGGAGCGAAGCAGAGCCAAGACCAGCAGCATGGAGGGCATGGATGGCCTGACCAGCATGAGAACGGGCTGCAAAGGTAGTCTCAGTCACAAGCACAAGCAGCACAAGTGCGTACAGACCATACCTCTCCACTTTTGCCATGTTCATCCTATGGCCCGTGGGTGAGGTGTCTCGATTTCGCTCCTCTGGCTCTGGCCACGTGACATGAGAAAAAGGTCGTCAAAGTCTGTATGAGAAAAATGGTTTGTTTTGGAACAAAGCGCACCATTGCGAGGGGGGGGGGGGGGGCATCATCCTACACGGCCCGGAAAGGCCAGGGAGACAAACGAGGGGACATGCGAGGTGATGAGAAGGTCTAGGCTCTGTCTCGCCATGATGTTCCTACTCCTAATCTGCTTGATCGCCTGTATGTGCCCGATCAACTGGATCGGAAGCAAGGCAATCAGCTGGACTGGCATGTGGCGAGGTGCGGGGCTTTGATGGGATGGAGAAAGAAAGGCGGTTGTGGCCTGGCTGCTCTAGCTGACTTACAAGACACAACGCCGAAGCGGAGGCACATTGCACTCGCTGGCATGCTCCGCATTAGTGAAGATGCGCTCGAGGTGGTGTACGATGGATGGGGCGAGTACGACGGACGGGAGGGGTTTGAGAGCGTACGCCTTGCCGATGGGGAGGAGATGGTGGCTGGGCCAGCTGTTCCGGTCGAGCTGAACGAGCTGGTCGAGAGTCTGGTGTCCGATCTCTTAGCTTTCCCGCCGCATCCGAACTTGTTGGCGGTCAAGGGCGTGGCCGAGGCGGTAGATGGCGGCCTGCGTGTGCTGATGGAGTGGACCGACTCGGAGTCGCTGCAGCGATGGCAGGAGGACGCCGAAGAGGGCAAGATCAATCCCGAGTCTGTGCCGGGCATCGTGGCGGCGGTGGCGCGCGCCATCGAGGCCGTCCATGCCTCCGGCGAGGTCCACGGCAAGGTCTGCCCAAAGAACGTGTACTTTGGCAAGGGGCTAGTGCCCAAGCTCCTGCCGTCATCACTCCTCCGCCCGGATCCGGAGTTTGCTCTCGGCCGCATTGTTGTCGATCGCGACGCGCTGGCGTACGTGGCGCCCGAGGTTGTGACTGGCGGCGAGCTTGGAACGGCGGCCGATGCGTGGGCGCTGGGCATCATGATCTATGACCTGTACAACGGCGGGTATCCGTGGTACGGCCAGCTGGAGGAGCAGATTTTGGACCGGGTGGCGAACTGCGACCTGCCGCTTGGCCCGCAGCAGAGCTTCCCACCTGCCGCACGCGAGCTCATTGCCGCGCTCTGTACTCGCGATCCAGCCGCGAGGCTTGGCGCCGACGGCATGGCTGCCGTTCTCGACCACCCGTTCTTTTCCGGCGCGTAGGAGTTTGCTGGAGCGGGGCTACGGGAGCGAGACGACAAAGCGGTGCCACGAGGCCTGGTCGTGCGGAACCACACCAGCGACGAGCGGTTCCAGGGCGTCGACGGCGGCACCGGGCACAATCGCCTTTGAGCTCCAGGCGCGGACGATCTGGAGGACGTGACCGGAGTTGGCGGCAGCAGCGAGGGCGTGGATGCGACCAAAGAGCGCCGGGAGCCTGAGGAGAATGGCACGCGAGACGTGGGCGAGCCGCGACGGGATGCGCTGCGCACGGGCGGCGGCGGAGAGGACCTCGTTGACGACATAGGCAATCGGAAGCGCTGCAGTGAGGGTGGGCGCGGCGTCGGCGCGGGCCTGCAGTGCGTTGAGCATGGGCTCGATGGCCGACTCGGCGTGAGTGAGCATAAAATCGCGAACCTTGGCGATCGACGCCTTGGCCTCGGTCAGCTGGGCGAGCTCGGCGTCAAAGGCGGCCGCGACCTCGGACGGAGGCGGAGCAGTAGGCGGGAGCGGCGGGGCAGCGGTGGGTGGAAGCGGCGGGGCAGGGGTGGGTGGCAACGGCGGCGGGGCGGTGGGCGGGAGCGGCGGCGGGGCGGTGGGCGGGAGCGGCGGGGCGGCAGCCGGAGCGGGGACGGGCATGTGTTGCTGGAGCTGGTGCTGGAGTTGCTGCTGAGGCGGGCGCGGCGGCGGCGGGTGCTGCAGCTGCTGCTGGGCCGGAGCCGAAGGCGGCATCGGGGCAGAGCCCTGGAGCAGCTTGGGCATGACCTTGTTGCGAATCTCGATCTGGGCCTTCTTGGTCTTTGCGGCGCGAACCTGCCAGAGGCGGAAGCGGTAGTAGCGAGCGAGCTCGCGGGTGGCCTCGTCTGCCGACTCGGACTCGACGTATGCCTGCTTGAGAAAGGCAAAACGCGGCTCGTCGTGCTTGGCCAGCAGCAGGAGCTCAAGATCCGGCGTATCGATGACAGCCTCGGCGAGTGCCTCGATAAAGGCGACGACCTCCTTGTTCTCGGGCGGGAGCGCGACCTCGGGAGGGCGCTCGATAGGGACGGCACCGAGCGAGAGCGTGCTCTCGTCAACCATTGAGGCGACCTCGGACGGCAGCGAGATGACGTGCTCCTGTCGCGGGATGGAGGGACCGTCGGACGGCCGACCATAAAAACCGGTGGGGCCCTCGACACGCGGGCCACGGGGCGGGCCGCGGGGCGGGCCACGGGGCGGGGCGCCGTGGCCGAGACCAGGACCTCCGCCTCCGCTCCCGCCGCCAACTGGCAGGGTGTTAGAGCCTGTGCGAGCGCGGTCGTATGACGACGACGGGTGGCCGCGGGGAGCAGAGCGCCGGCTCGTCTTGCCGTACTCGATAGTGAGGCGACGGGGGCCGAGCTGGAGGTAGCCGCGGAGGGTATCGAACGCGCGGATGGCGTCGGCCTCTGCGGCAAACTGAACAAAGGCACAGCCACGGTCGGCCAGAGTCTCGACCGACTCGACGGTGCCGTACTGGGCCATGGCGGCATGGAGGTCGTCGCGGGAGACGTCAACCCCCACGTTGCCGACAAACAGCGTGGCCGACGGAGGGTTGCGCGAGACAAACGGGCGCGAGCGCGACGGCGGGCCGGAAGCGCTGCCAGGCGTCGGCGTCGAGGACCACTCGACGCGGGCAGTCGTCTTGCCGACAACAATGGAGGCCGCGGCGACGGCGGCGGCGGCGGCATCGTGGGTGGCAAAATCAACAAAAGCAAACGGCTTGCCGACGGGCATGTTGATCGAGGTAACAGGGCCAAAGGCCTCGCAAGCAGTTCGGATGACATGGTCGGGCAGGTTGTTGGAGATGCCATTGAGCCAGACGGTTTTGGCCTCACGCGATGGCGGCGGATGCACTGGCGCCGTCCTCACGCCATAGCCTTGCTGCGGCGGAGCGTAGCCGTGCGGCAGGTGGGAGCCAGCGTACGGCGCAGATCCGGCCGGGCCCGAAGGCGGTCCCGATCCTGTCGATGGACCCGCAGGAGGCTGGTAGCCTTGACCGTGTTGCTGCGGGAAGGAATGAGGATATCCCTGAGCTGGCAGGTATCCTTGAGCTGGCGGGTATCCTTGAGCTGGCGGGTATCCTTGAGCTGGCGGGTATCCCTGAGCTGGCGGGTATCCCTGAGCTGGCGGGTATCCCTGAGCAGGCGGGTAGCCTGGAGTATGAGGGTGACCAGACTGTGGCGGGGCGTACATTTGTCCCGTGTACGCCCCTCCGTGAGTGGCGTATCCATAGCCTTGCCCGCCTTGTCCGCCTTGTCCGTGCTGTCCGCCTTGTCCGCCGCCTTGCCCGCCTTGTCCGCCTTGTCCGCCTTGTCCCTGTCCATACCCAGCACTGTATCCCCCCATGGGTGGAGGGGGCTCTGTAGGGAGCGGTGGTTGAGACATCTCCCTGAGCAATGCTAAAGTGGAGTGTGGAGTGTGGTGGTGGTGGTGGTGGTGGTGGTGGTGTGGTGGTGGTGGTGGGGTGTTGGTGTTGGTGGGGTGGTGGTGGGGAACGGGTTGGGTGATGGGGATCATGGCAGGGAGCTGGCCTGGGCTGGCCTGGCTCGTTGAGGCCGGTCTGATGACTGAGGAGATCCCCTGGTTTGTAAGACGAGCATAACTGGGGGGGGGAGGGGGAGGGGGAGGGGGGGGAGGGTAGTCGTGGTCTTCTGCACTATCGGATGTGTTTCTACTGCTTGACAGGCCGGAAACCGCCCTTGCCCTTCTGATGGACACGCTCGGCCTTGCGGCGCTCCTTCTTGGAGAGGGTGATGTCGGTGTTGGAGCGGACGCCCTTGGTCTTCTTGGACGAGTTGAGGAGGACGGTGGCAAGGCCATCATTGCCGTCGTCGTTGTCGTCGTCATCATCGTCGGAGGACGAGACGTCGAAGAGGAGGAGGTCGGCATCGAGGGTTTCGACCTCGGCCACGCCCTCGGGGTTCTTGGCCTCGACGCGCTCGGCGCGCTTGGCAGCGAGCTTGGCCTGGCGCGACTTCTTCTTCTGGTTGAGGCGCGACTGGTACGGCAGGTTCTCGCCGGCACCCTGGTTGGAGATCTTGCGGAGCTTGCAGACGAAGAAGCCCGACATGTTGTGGGTGTGCGGGAAGAAGCGGCGGGCGCGATCCATGTGCGGGTGGAAGCGTCGGGTCTTGAAGCGGGTAAAACCCGGGGTGCCAAACGGAAGGCCGGCGTCGACGATCTTCACGTCACGGAGAGCGAGGACCTTGTCGATAACTTCCTCGTTCTCCTGCACCAGCATGGAGCAGGTCGAGTACACGATGTAGCCACCGGTCTTCGAGTGGGCGTTCGTCGCGTCGATGGCGGCCAGCAGCATGTCGCGCTGCAACCGCGCGTTGCTGCGGATCGAGTCGGCCGTCCGCGAGGTCTTGACCGACGGGTCCTTGTCGATAACGCCTGTGCCCGAGCACGGCGCGTCGAGGAGGACGCGGTCAAAGTTGGAGGCGACCGACGAGAGCGTCCGGCCGTCGTAGTGGCACACCACCGTGTTGCGCACACCCAGCCGGGCGCAGTTGCCCACAATGGCCTTGATTCGGTTGGCCGAGGTGTCGTTGGCAAAGACCACGCCTTGTTGCCCATCCGCGTCGCAATGTGGGTCGTCTTGCCACCCGGCGCAGACGCCATGTCCAGCACAAACTCGCCGGCCTGCGGGTCGAGCGCGACCACGGGCATGAGCGATGCCGCGCTTTGGATGAGGTAGTGGCCCGCGAGGTACTCGGGCGTCGCGCCAATCGGCACCGCAGAGTCGTACACCTGCAGCGCCTCCTTGGACCACGGCAGAGGATCGAGGTTGACTCCGCGCGCAATGAGCGCCTGTGCGAGCACACGGCGCTTGGTCTTGAGCGTGTTCGTCCGGATCGTCACAGGCCGCGGCACGTTGCACGCCTCCAGCAGCTCCATGATCTGCGCCACGCCCACCACGTCCAGCAGCTGGCCCACAAGCCAGTCGGTGTACCCGTAGTACAGCGCAAGGTCAGCCACCAGCTGCGACATGTACTTCTTCCGCGAGTAACGCGGATCGCTCAGCTCGCGGAACTGCATCAGAATCCGCACAACGCCCGAAATCCGAGTGTGCACCATCGCAAGGTCCGGCGCGTGAATCATCTCATCCATCAGCGTCTGGCCCGCGGCCTTGAGCTGTGCCTTGGCCTCGTTCTCCTCCTCGTCCGACGACTCGCTCCCGCCCTCGGCCCGGTGGCCGGTGAACAGGTACGAGTGGTCCTCGCCGTCACCGGCAACCATCTCGGCCTCGGCCTCGGCCGCCACAACCGCCGCCTCGGCATCCAGCCGCCGTGCAGCCTTCTCAATCGGGAGCAGCTCGTCGTCATCGTCGCCAGTCCGCCAAACTCGTCCATGCCCGCGCTGCCAAACTCGTCGTCATCGTCCCCGAGCAGATCCCCTGCCATGCCAAAGCCATGATCATCATCATCATCTGACGCCAGCAGATCCTCCCTAGCCTCGGCCTTCTTGATCAGCTCCTTGGCCTTGTTCTTGCTCTTGGACTTGTCCTTGCTCTTGGACTTCTTCTCCTTGCTCTTCTTGGCCTTATCCTTGGCCTTGTCCTTGCTCTTGGACTTGCCCTTCTTCACAGGCTGCAGCCACTCAGCATTGTCGTCCGTGAAGCTGCTCACACAACCCCGCCCGCCACCCCGTCCAGTCAAGTAGTCCATTCCAACCTCTCATGCGTGAGTCAATGCCCGCCCCTTCACCCCCTCTCCGCCCCCCCTTGTGCTAAGCGCCGGCAATCCATCCTCATCCTCATCCGCCGCTGTTAAGGGCAGAGGCACCACTGCAGCATGCAGAGGAGGAAAGGGGAAGGGCAGTGAGAGTGACATGGCAGGCTATACATACCCAACATCTTCAGAGGCATCCACCTCTTGCTGGAGTGTCTTCTGGCGCTTCTGCTTCCCGTGCGACTCGTCGTCGTCGTGCTTCCTCCGCGACTTGCCCATCGTCGTCGAGTGTTGCTCCACTTGCCCCTTTACTCGATTGAAGGCTCGCAGACTTGCTGCGGCAGATAAAATCCTTCAACAAGCCATCCTTGCATCGCCTGTTCCCCCACTGCCTCTAGCTGCACCCTACACCCGTTCCTCCTCCTCCTCCTCCTCCTCCTCTCCCCCCCCCCCCCTCCCCCTCCCCACCCCCCCTCCCCCCACTTTCCCACCTCATCTACCCTCCCATCATCAACATCAACGAACACAGCCCCATCGCTCACCACGACATCCCTCCCTACCACGACCCAACCCAGTACACTGAAAATATTTTCCCCACCCCACCCCCCACCCCCCACCCCCCACCCCTCACCCGCCCCGCCAACTCGTCGTTCATTCGCCAACGGCTGAACTGCCGACCGGTCAAGCCGCTCACACCCGACTTTCCCACTAGGTACGGAGAAGGGTTGAGAGCTGGACCAGCTAGAACAACTGTATTAAGCGAAACAAGCACCACGACTTGTCACACTGGTCTCGCTGGAATGCGCTGTCTATCTTCCCTCTGCTGTCTGACCCCCCCTCCTCCCCCCCCCCCCCTCCCCCTCCCCCCCCACCCCGCTTTCCACCACCAAATCGGCCAAGTCGGCCAAATCGGCCAGGTCGGCGACATGGGAGGGGGGGGGGGGGGGGCAAAGAGAGAGGGAGAGAGAGGGAGAGAGGAAAGCAAGAGCTTACTCACTATGGGGTGTATATGGCGTGTGCGTGTGCGTGCGTGCGTGCGTGTGTGCGTGTGTGTGTGTCTCCGTCTGCTCTGGCTCTCTCTGTGCGCTGTGCCTCCCTGCCCCTACCCTGCTGCTGTGGTGTGTGTTCAATGGTTCGTGGTGTGGCATGTGATGGTTGACATGACTCGGACCGGTGATGGCAACGGATGGTTGATGGGCGATGGCTATTTGGCAACACAAAAATAATGGACGGACGGACTGTATGGCGTGGGTGTTGTGTTGTTGGTGGCGACAATGGCACGATCTGGTGGCTGATGACGGACATGGGATTTTTACAGCCGCAAATGGGCTCTACGAGGGCGGTGCTGCAGGTGTTCGAGTCGTACCAGAAGGCTCGGGTCTCGTTTGTGCAGACGGTGGCCGAGCTGGCGACGCGGCCGCAGAACATCGAGGCGCTCCAGAATGCTGGGGTCATGTCGCTGCTCCGGCCGCTGCTGCTGGACAACGTGCCGTCTATCCAGCAGTCTGCAGCGCTTGCGCTCGGACGGCTGGCTAACTACAACGAGGAGCTGGCGGAGGCTGTTGTTGCCGGCGACATCTTGCCGCAGCTAGTGTACTCGCTCGGTGAACAGAATCGATTCTACAAGAAAGCGGCGGCGTTTGTCATCCGGGCGGTGGCGAAGCACTCTCCACAGCTTGCGCAGGCGGTGGTCGACTCGCGGGCGCTGGAGGAGCTGGTCATTTGTCTGGAGGAGTTTGACCCTGGAGTCAAGGAGGCGGCGGCGTGGGCGCTCGGGTATGTGGCGCGGCACAACGGCGAGCTGGCGCAGGCCGTGGTCGACGCTGGCGCCGTGCCGCAGCTTGTGCAGTGCGTGCAGGAGCCGGAGCTGACGCTCAAGCGGATTTCAGCGTCTGCGCTTGCCGACATATGCAAGCACTCACCCGAGCTGGCGCAGTCTGTGGTCGACGTTGGGGCGATTGCGTACCTCGCGCCCCTCATCCACAATCCGGACGCGCGGCTCAAGCGACAGGTGTGCTCGGCGCTGGCGCAGATTGCCAAGCACTCGGTTGACCTTGCGGAGCTGGTGGTGGAGGGCGAGATCTTCCCCAAGGTGCTCAAATGCCTGCGCGACGTCGATGCGCTGGTGCAGAAGAACTCGGCGACGCTCATCCGCGAGATCGCCAAGCACACGCCGATGCTGGCGCAGCTGATTGTCAACGCCGGCGGAGCGGCGGCGATGGTTGACTATGTCAACGAGACAGCAGGCAACGCTCGGCTTCCGGGCGTCATGACGCTTGGCTACATCTCGGCGTTCTCGGAGGCCCTGGCCATGGCGGTCATTGCCGACAAGGGCGTGCCGCCCATTGCTGCCGCCCTCGTTGCCGAGACCGAGGACCATGTCAAGGCTGCGTGCGCGTGGGCGCTCGGCCAGATCGGGCGCCACACACCAGACCATGCCAAGGCGCTGGCGGACGCCAATGTCTTCCCCAAGCTCCTCGAGGTGTACATGGACCCGGCATCGTCGGAGGACCTGCGCAACAAGTCGAAGCGCGCGCTCAAGTGCGTCCTGCAAAAGTGCGTTCACCTCCCGGCGCTCGACCCACTCCTCCACGTCGCCCCGCCGAACGTCCTCAAGTACGTGGTCGGCCAGTTTGCCAAGGTCCTCCCGCACGATGTCCAGTCGCGTCGCGACTTTGTCACCAACGGCGGCTTGCAGAAGATCCAGGAGGTCGACGCCGAGGCCGGCACCGAGCTCCGCGCCCACATCGACGTCATCAACTCGTGCTACCCGGCCGAGGTCGTCCGCTTCTATGCTCCGGGCTACTCGCAGACTCTGCTCGACCAGATTGACAACTACCAGGTCCCGTCGAACTAGCCCGTCATGAGCGCGGTGTGGCGCGCCTCCAAATGAACAACACAGTCCAGAACTATGGGGACTCGGTTCGGTGGCTGTCACGCGCACCACCGTGGCATGTTTCTCTGTTTTACGGCTTCGCCGCTTGCAGCTTGGCGTAGCATGCGTCGCATACCCTGACCGGCTTGGGCGCCGACGAGAGCTGGGCCCGCGACGTCGAGCACGCCTTGCAGAACACGCCACCGCACGATCGGCAGTGGTGCCGTCGTCGGGTCATCGAGAAGCTGGTAGTGCAGCCCATACAGTCGGACGTGGCCGAGTTGGGCACCCACTTTTTCTCCAACGCCAGTGCCGCCTTGGCCTCGAGCTCCTCCTCGAGGGTGGCGACGGTGGCGAGCAGGTCCGAGACAGACTCGGCGAGCGACTCGGTCCGGGTCTGCTGGGATGCAAGTTCCGCCTCCAGCTCCTCGTAGAGCAAGTTCCGGTCTGCCAGCTGCTTGGCGACAGACTCGTACTCGGCACGAGCGGCAGCAGCGGCGGCGGCATGTTGCGCGTTGGCATCGGCGAGTGCGGCAGCGTTGGCGGCTTGCGCCTCGTCGGCGGCCGCGGCCCGGGCTTCGGCGGCCGAAAGGTCGGCGGCGAGCGCGTCGCGGGCCGAGGCAGTCTCGCGGACTTGGTCGGTAACGCTCGCAAGCTCTTTGCTGACGCGCGCGAGCTCGGCCTCGGCAGTAGTCCTAGCGGCCTGGGCCTTGTCGAGCTCGCCGCGGGCGTTGTCGAGTTCGGCCTGGGTGCCTGCGTGAGCAGCGGTGCTCTTCTGTAGCCTGGCATTGAGGCTGTGGATCTGCTCCTGGGCAGCATCGCGCTCGGCGCAGGCCATCGAGAGTGCGTCGGCTGTGGCCGCCGCCTCTGCGGTGGCAGCCTCGAGCTGCAACTCGAGGTTGTTGGTGGATCCGAGCTCGGCCACCAACCGCATGTTCTGCTCCTCGTACTTTGTGACGGCCTCGACCTTTGCTGCCAGCTCGGCTTCGGCGGTGGCCAGAGCTGTCCGGACGTGATCGACCTCAGCCTCGAGGCGCAAGACAGTCTCAGCCAGTGCGTCGAGTTCAGACTGCTTCTCCTCCAGCGCCGCGTGTAGACCGTCGGCCGCAGCCTTATCGCCAGCTGCAGTCTCTACGACAGCATCACGGGCGATGCGGACGCTGTCAAGTTCGGCGCAAAGCCTCTCATTTTCGGCAGTCGCGGCATCGCGGGCAGAGATGGCGTCGTCGAGTTCGACACGCAGGCCGACCAGGGCGGCTCGCGCCTGCTCCAACTCGCTCTTCGTCTTGTCAAGCTCAGAGCCGCGAGAAGCGAGGGTATCGGCCAGCTCGTGGCGGAGCTGCGAGATTGCGACGGCGTGATCTGCTTCAAGCGCATCGCGGGCTGCGATGGCGGAGGCTAGGTCTGCCTGGAGAGCGTCGCGGGACTCGACCGACTCGGCCAGCTCTTGGCGGAGCTGCGAGATTGCGACGGCGTGATCTGCTTCAAGCGCATCGCGGGCTGCGATGGCGGAGGCTAGGTCTGCCTGGAGAGCGTCGCGGGACTCGACCGACTCGGCCAGCTCTTGGCGGAGCTGCGAGATTGCGACGGCGTGATCTGCTTCAAGCGCATCGCGGGCTGCGATGGCGGAGGCTAGGTCTGCCTGGAGAGCGTCGCGGGACTCGGCTGACTCGGCGTAGGTGTCCTGTGCTGCGACTAGTTCGGCCTGGGTGGTGGCAAGATTGACTCGAAGAGCTTGACAAGCCTTGCTCGACTCGGCAGCACTTGCCTCAGCAACCGCAACGGTGTGCTCAAGACGCTGAACATGGCCAGCGGCAGCAGACCGATCAGCTTCGGCAGCCAGCTGGGCATCAGACAGGTCAGCCTGCAGTTGCGTGACCTGCGCAGTGCTGGTCTCGAGCTCGGCTTGCAGGGCGGCGCTCTGGTCGGTGGCCCGCGAAAGAGCCATTTCCAGATCTGTCTTTGTGTCGGCGGCCTCAGCAAGGGCGTGCTCGAGCTCACTGATGCGCGCCACGGCCTGCTCGGCGTCAGCGCCAAAACCTGTGCGTGCCTCGGCGAGCGCAGCCTCAAGTGTAGCAGCACGAGCGTGCGCCTTCTCGGACTCACGGCGCGCATCGTCTACCACAGTGTCAAGCTTAGCCCTGAGGCTCTGCATCTCGGCATCAGCGTCAGACTCGACTTCTTGAACCCTAGCTTCAACCTCGACCTCGACCTCGGCCCTGGCTGCCGCCGCTGCCTCGGCCTTGACAGCCTCTATCTTGGCCTCAACCTCGGCCTCGACCTCGGCCCTGACTGCCGCCACAGCCTCGGCCTTGGCAGCCTCTATCTTGGCCTCAACCTCGGCCTCGACCTCGGCCCTGACTGCCGCCACAGCCTCGGCCTTGGCAGCCTCTATCTTGGTCTCAACCTCGGCTTCGACCTCGACCCTTGCCGCCGCCACAGCCTCGGCCTTGGCAGCCTCTATCTTGGCCTCAACCTCGGCCTCGACCTCGGCCTTGGCTGCTGCCGCCGCCTCGGCCTTGGCAGCCTCTATCTTGGCCTCAACCTCGGCCTCGACCTCGGCTTCGACCTCGACCCTTGCCGCCGCCGCCGCCTCAGCTTTTGCAGCCTCAAGCTCGTCCGCATCGACCGCGCGCGCCAATGCGGCCTCGGCCATCACCGCACGCTTCTCCACCACTTCCAGATGTGTCTGCATCTCTTCCAGCCTCCGACGCGCATTCTTCCGCACAGCTGCCACTGCGACCGACACATCAGACCCGTCGGTCTTCAGCTCGGCCTCGGCCTTCGGCTGGGCCTCCGCCTTGGTCGCCGGCTCGGCCTCCGCCGCCACAGCCGCTACAGCCGCCGGCTCGGCCACGGTCTCGACCGAGATTCTCGCCACATCGGCGTGCGGTTCCCAAGAATCGTCGAGGCTCACATCGCCTGGATGAAGGTCAAACCAGACAGCGGCCTCGAGCGACCGGATCTCGTCCAGCAGCTTGCCACGGAGCTTGTTGTCGCGCATGAGAGCCTTGTCGAGGTAGAACGCAGTAAGGAGCTTGATGACCGAGGATGCAGCCTCGATAGCATCACCCAGCGCGCATGCCACCAGAGCCGCACGGATGAACGCCCGTCCCCGGCCGAGCGGAGTGCGAATGCCCGAGAACTCGACAGCGTTGGCCATGGCCTGCTTCGCTGCCGGGGTGAAGAGCCCCTCGGACGCCGCTTTTCCAGCCAATGAAAGTACTCGCGCTTGCCGCGAAAGATCGAGGTCTTTCCGTTGAATCCATGCATCAGCGCAGCCTCGAGCGTCTTGCACACAAACGGCAGCTCGGGCCAGTTGTCGGCGACCACGACCTTTTCGCCACTCCTGCCCGCGGCCGTCGCCCCCCCCTGGCACCGGGCTCGCCCCCGTTCCGCGCTCTCGCCATCTCCCGCAAGTGCTCTGCTGCCACCACAAAGTCTGACACAAGCTCATCCGCCTGGCTCGCTCCGCTGCTCATGCCCGCCGGCACGGTCGTTGGCAACGAGTCAAGTGCCCGTTTCGGCCGGCGCTTTTGAGCTGGCAGTCGAGCGACGGGTGCAGGACATGGAGGCCACATGTAGGTGTTATTGAGGGGGTTGGTAGCGACTACCGGCGGCGGTGTGACCGAGGCCGCCGTGGCTTGCCGTCGCCGATGGCGCCCACGCCCGACGATCGCGGTGGCGACCCGATGGGCGCCACGCCGGACGGCGGCGCAACGGTGTTGGTCCGCGGCGGCAACCCGATGGCGCCCATGAGCGGTGCACCAGTGCTGGCGTCAAACGCGCCCGACGTGAAAGGGTTCGACGAGGTGAACGCCTGGTTGCCGAGCGCGGCCGATGCAGGCGGTGTCTGCACAAAGCAAGACGGGGCCCAGAGGTCCGGAAAGAGCGACGACGATGCACCTGGGGCGGCTGACGGCGCGCCAAACAGCGAGGTCGCGGGCGGTGCGAGGCTGACTCCAGCTTGCGATTGCTGACCGAGCGGCAGGCCTACCGCCGCCTTGGGCGGCGTCGACCCGGTGTACCGCCCACGGCCACGGCCCGACGGCCGCGCCGGCGTCACAATCGGGTCCGACCGGTTCGGCGCGTTGACGAGGTCGTCGTCAGAGAGGTTCTTGCGGATGCCACCACGCCCCGAGCCGGGGGGCACGAGAAAGGCAGTATGGGCCCCGGGGCTGCTCGCGCCCGGCGGCCCGACCGCCTTGGGGGGCGAGCCGATCGCCCCAAACGTGCCCGGCGCATGCACCGGCCGCGCGTTTCGCGGCTCGCGCGCGGGGCTCAGCGGCACCGCCATTGCCTGCGACGGCTTCTCGCTCACAAAGTATCCATCACGGAACGTACCCTTGCCGATGTCCACCGAGTCGAGGAGGTATGCATCGCGCCCGCCGTGCTCGGTGCGACCACTGCGTTCTTTGCGGTCCTTACGGCTCCTTCGCTTGTTTTTCTCGGACCGCTTCTCGGACCGCTTCTCGGACCGCTTCTCGGACCGCTGCTTGCACCGACGGTCGTCGACTAGGCTCGGGGGTGGTGCCACCTGCTGAGCTTCCGCTCGAGCTTGCGGCATCTTAGCCTGACGGGCCCTGGTAGCTTCGGAGCGGACCTTGGCTTCGCGGGCCTTGACCGCCTCCATCCGGGCCTTAGCCTCGCGGGCCTCTCTCACCTCGGCACGCGCCTTGGCCTCGCGGGCCTTGATCGCATCCTCGCGAGCCTTGGCCTCGCGGGCCTTTGCGGCCTTTGCGCGAGCCTCGGCCTCGCGGGCCTTGACGGCCTCGATGCGGGCCCGAGCTGCGGCCTGCTCAGCGGCTGCGGCTTCAGCTGCAGCCTTGGTCTCGGCCTCGGCCTCAGCCTCAGCCTTGGCAGCTTCAGCTGCGGCTTGGGCCTGGGCCGGCCCATCTGCGGCGTCGACGTCATCGTTGACGTCAACGTCGGCAGCCTCCTCCGACTCCGAGTCGCTAGCCTGCCCGATTTCGTGGGCAATAGCGGGCGACTCTTCACCGTCCTCTAGCGGCTGCTGCGCAATTGGCGGAGGCCGAGGGACTGTGCCTGACGGCAACGGCTTGCTCGGCGACGCCGGCTTGTTGGCTGCCTTTGCCCGCGCCCCAGCTTCGGCCTCATCGACTGCGGCGGCGAGGAGCGCCATCGGTGTGTCGCTGGCACGGAACTTGACACGCGCCAGGACGGCACCCAAGAGTGATGAGATGACGACAAGAAGGATCCAGCGGGTTGCCGAAGGTGCAAACGAGACGTGCGCGGCGCAGGCCGCCAGCGTTGCCGGCGCCATCGTGCCCTCTACAGTAAAGACAAGCCGCCCGCCGCGCGAGGTGGCCACCTCGAGCTGCGCCTGTGAGAGCAGAGTCGAAAAGTCGGGCGCAAACGTGAGGGTCACCTCGTGGGATGCGCCCGGGGCGAGGACAAACCGCTCATGTGCCGAGTGAACGGAAAAGGCACTTGCGCTCGGACCGATGACACCGACCTGGACAACTTCGGCCTCGACGTCACCAGAGTTGCGGAGAGTGAACGAAGCCGTGACGGCCAGCGCCGCCGAGAGCGACGAACCGTCGGTGAGGAGCGAGTGCACGGCGTCGTCCGAGGCGCATGTCTCCAGAGCAGCGTCGGGCAGCGCGAGCTCGAGCTTGTCGAGCACGACCACCGCACCCCTGGTGAACGATGAGACTGTCTTGGGTGACTTGGGCCGCAGCCGCTTCTCCACAAACTGGAGAACCGCCTTGCCGCCCGTGCCCGTGACCGGGAACGAGGTGACCAACGTGAGGTTGGACCGGACGTGGACGGTGGCGGCGGCCGGGCCGGCGGCGGTCGGCTCAAACATGATTGATCCGATGGCAGCCGAGCCATGCGGCTCGACAACAACCAGCGACGGCGACGACGAGAAGAGCAAACCGCTTGGCTCGACAAGTGCAAACGGGCCCGAGTCGCAATTCGGCGACTCGGGCAACTCGAGCGAGCCCGAGGTGAAGCCGTCGGCAACGTTGGCATCGCCAAAGCAGGCAAACGCATCGAGTGCCGATCCGTCGGGGCCGGTCACGCCCAGGAGCGCAAACGAGACCGGGACGTCGGCAGGGTTGTACACGGTGACTGGCAACGAGGCCGAGCCCGAGACATGGACGAGGTCAAAGACGAGGATGGCGTCGGCGTCGCTGGGCGTCGACGCGTCGGCAGCAGGCGGCGGGAGGAGGATCGACGGCTGAACAAGGGCGGCGCGGACCGAGATACGCGCACCCTCGACAACGTCCGAGGCAAGGGTCACGGTCCCGCGGATCGTGGTCGAGGCTTTCGAGGTGATGCGGGTCCAGATGTCGGTGCGCCGCGAGAAGATGCGGGCGTCGGCCTTGGTGAGAGGCGTATTCGGCGGCGAGGCACGGACGGTGCTCGCCGAGTCGAGGGCCGACGTGAGGGCGGTGGTGAGAAAGTTCTGAGTCTTGGGCCCGCGGGCGGCGTCAAAGACGACCGAGCCGATACAAACGCGCTCTCCCGGTGGCAGCTGTGTGACCTTGAGTTCGGGCACGACGCGGACGTCGGATGAGGTCATCGAGGTGAGCGTGAGCGTGCGGTCGTACGTGTTGCGGGCGTAAATGTCAGCGCCAGGAACCAGTCCGGGAAGGCCGGGCCGAAACGGACAAGCGACGGGGTGAGATCGAGCGAGCCCGAGATGGCATTGTAGTGGACCGGGATGTCGAGCGTTTCAAAGTCGGTGGCGACGGAGATGGTGCCATAGGCGTCGGTCACGCCTGCAGCGGTGAGCTCGGCGATGAGAATGGCCGAGTAGCCAGCCTTGAGGAAGAACGGATCCGGGGTGATCGCGGCGGCGGCTGTGTCATCGTCAGCGGCGTTGGGCGTCGCCCTGGAAGGGTTGCTCGGCTCGGCCGGGAGTGCAGCAATGGGCGTGGTGTAGCCAAAGGCGTTGGAGATCGAGTCGAGGCGGATGACAACGTTGGGCAAGTCGCAAGTGATGGCGTGGACGGTGAGCGAAATGGGCGCCGAGTTGGAGAGGTTGAACGAGCGGGAACGGACTTCGTCGGCGCCAAGGAGGCCAAAGTCAAGGACCGGGGTCGTCACGCCCTCGAGCGGGGTGCCGTCCCACTCAGAGGCAGCGGTCGAGCCTGTCGCGTTGGGATCCCGCGCCGCCTGCGAAGAGGGTGCATCGGACGTCGGGGATGAGTGCGCATCAACGATGTCGTAGTCGAGCTTGCCCGAGTAGGTTTGGAGAGGAATGGTGAGGACTGAGACGTTGGTGCGGAGAACAAGCGGGGTCGAGTAGACGAGCGAGCTCGAGTTTGCCTTGAAGGCAATGGAGATGATCGGCGCCGAGGCGCCTGGACGCAGGATGCGGTTGGGGCGGAAGCTGGTGATGCGAAAGTTGGGGTCCGGCACGTAAGCCGAAACAAAGATGATTGCCATGGGGAACTTGTTGGTGAGGACGAGGACACGGTGCGTTTCGACAAACGGCGGCTCCGAGACGGCAAACGAGGTATTGCGCGACGAGAAGCCGAGCGAGCCAAAGAGGACCGTGGCCGAGTAGCCGACTTCGAGCAAGGCGCCGGACTCTGCGTAGACAGAGAGTGTGTGCGGGATGGACGGGAAGAGCGAGGTCTGGGGTGGGGCAGTCTGGATGACGCCTTGTGTGGCGCCGGCAACAGCGTTGGAGGCACCGCCGGTCTGCGGCGGCGAGACAAAGCGGCGCTCGGCCTCCGAGGCCGAGGCAAAGTCTGCCGAGGCATCGGCCTGGGTGGCGTTGGTGGCGATGAGGAGGCACGAGGCAAAGGTGCCTTCGGTCTTGCCGGTAAAGGTGAGGACGGCGATGACGAGCGACGACTTTGGCGCGACGGTGTTGCGGGCAAAGCGGATCCGAAGCGATGGCTCGGGCTTGGGCAGGTACACGTCGGTGATAAGGAGCGGGACCGAACGGGCGTTGTAAAGGATGAGGTTGAGGGTCTTGGGCGAGTCGGGCGAGGTGATGTGGCCAAAGTCGAGGAACGAGGGCTGGAGGTGGAGGCCGGCGTCGATGACAGTGATGTCAACCGGGAGAAAGACCGACTGGGCGTCGGTCTTGATGTTGACAAAGGCTCCGGTGTAGGCCCCAGGGACCGGCGAGGCGAAAACGAGCGAGCCGACGTGCGACGAGCGATGAGGCGGGATGTTCCAGGCGCGGTCGCGGAGGTCCGAGTTCTCGGGGAGGACGTGGAGCTCAAAGGCAAAGCCCGACGACGAGATGTTGAGCACACGAAGGTCCTTGTCTGGGAAAGGGTTGAACAGATGCAGCGGGCGGGTGAGGCGCTGCTCGGGGAAGAGCAGGATGTCGACGAGCGGGTCCAGGTGGAGCGGTGACGGCGTCCCGGTTCCAAACACCGGGTACGGGATGCGGCCTTCCGAAGTGACGAGGACAATCTGCGATTCGACCCGGCCAAGGTCGCGCGGTACAAAGACGATGGGGATGGAGGCGTTGGAGAGCGGTGGGATTTCCAGCGGCAGCGTGACCGAGGGGAAAAAGTGGATCGAGTCGGTGACCACCTTTTCGATGACAAGCGGCGCGAGCGTGAGGCCATTGATGACAAGCACAGGCTTCATCAGCGGCGATGCCAGCGGGCGGGCTTCAAAGTTGAGGTGTGGCGGCGAGAGGCCAATCTGCTCGGAGAACCAGGTGTGACCATCAACACGGAGCCTAGCCTCGGCTGGCGATCCAGAATCACCCGCAGGCAAGTTCGAGACCGCAGGAGACGATGGCGACGAAGCAGCTGTAGCGAGCGCTGCGATGAACATGACCGCCACGACCAGTGCGGTCCTAGCCGTTCGTAGCATGATGAAACAAGTGTAGCACACCTAAGCCTTCAACTCTATAGATGGGACAGGGAGGATGGTGAGTTTGGGTTTGGATTGTGGGCTGGGCTAGCCCTGTTTGGTGGAACTGCGTGTCGTGTTGTTCGACGAACAGCTCTTGACAGTACGATTTCTCGTTCTGCACCAGGTTGGACGGCCAAGGCACAGCAGGCGATTGTGGGCAATGGGTAACGAATACCCACCTTCTTCCCAAGAAGGGGGGGGGGTAGGGAGTAGTAGTGTGGCGATGTCATGTTCAACACGGTGTGGATTAATCTGTCCACTCGGTGCAAGGCGGGGGGGGGGGGGAGGAGAGGTTGACAAGCGTTGCCTTGAGCTCATCGTTCGACTCGTGGACGTTGCTTGAGCACCTCGCGAAAGTCGCCCACAAAACTGCGCACTCACAGAGTTGCGCTCGCCTACCACCGCAGACACAAACTCCGACTCAACCGCTCGCGCGTACATCTTCTCCACCATTGCGATGTCAAACGGGTCGTCCGCCGTCGACAGCGCACGCGCCACAGCCTCTTCTTGCCGTTCGCACGGGTTCGGCCTCGCCTGCTCCACCAACTGCTCGTC